>NC_142800.1:57449832-57602537 GCF_049724085.1 Artemia sp. Qi Xiang Cuo
GATTGGTAATCAGACGCTCTAGGCCCTTTTTAAGAGTCAAAGTGATCAGAGGGCAGCTACCCCCCCCTCTATACACACGTCATATTGTCTCGAAGTGCGTCTAACAGAAATCTTTACATAGCCAGTTTAGTCAAAATAGTCCATATAACATATAACAAGGCTTTTGGGGTTGAAACAAACCCCAGAGACTAGGGGCAAGGGTTGTAAGTTATGCCCAGGAGGTATTAAAGGTTTTTATGGAAAGGATGGTTGCTTAACTTCAGAAGAGCCTCAGTTATTCTCCCTGAAAAAGACTATGTCAATATAAAACGAACAGAAATTAATCAAAAAAACTTTTTGTACAAAATAAGTTTTTAAAAAAAAAATAAAGAACTCCATTAAACCAAAAATGAACAAAAAAAGAAACAAATAATCTACCAAGCATACAACTATCACAAATCAGTATTAATAAATAAATGAAACCCAAAACAAACAGAATTTAAAATAAGTCAAACTCAAAACGAGTAGAAATTAATCTGATAAGGTTCTAACCCTATGTTTTCTAAAAGCAAGAATATAATTTGTACTTTACTGAAAAAAATTCTTTAAATTTTTTTTACTTTTATAACTTTAAGAAATCAAAAATTAATTAAGATTTCAAGGAATAAATATCAGCATTATGCATATTAAACTGACAATACACATTTTTTTTTAGTAAATTCATTTGAATTTTTTTCAGTAAAGTACAAATCGTATTCTGGCTTTTAGAAAGCATAGGATTTAGAACCTGTTTGTTATTGAGGACATAAATTTTTGTGAGTGGGTGGGCTCAAAATACAAAATCAATCGTATTTGCAGACCAATATTTTTCAGGGATAAGGGGGAGAACTTTCGGAAATATTTTGGGGAGAACTTCCTGTAATCATTTATTCGTAATATTTTATAATGTAATTCCATAATCTCTATTAGAAAAAAAAACATCACTTTCCCTTGTCCTTGAATCTTCTTTGAATTTTGTTGCGTAAAATTTTTGAAAGTAATAGCAATTTATTAAAAAAAAAAAGAAAACGGAGACAAAATCAATCGATAGCACACCAAAAGCGTCGCTTGCAAGGACGTGCTAATAACAAAAATTAAAAAAAAAATTGAAGAAAAAAATTAAAAAAAAAAAGAAAAAAAAAAAAAAGTATAATCTATAATAAGCAGAAGGGTGAAATCGTGTACCGAAAAAAAAACATATAAATAATTTATACACAATAAAACAACATAATATAATAATCCCAAAGTAAAAAAAAAAAAAAAAACAAGAATGAGCAATTACTGTCAAATTTAATCCCAACAATCTCAATCTGTTTCGAAGGTATACTTACCAAGCAACCCTACACGTAGCTCAGATTTAAATTGATTAATTGTTAATTCCTTGGTACTTGGGACAAGCTTATTGCACAGCTTAGTCCCTCAATAAATAACTGAAAAAGCAGTCCTACTAGAAACTAAGCGAGGAACCTCAATACCTTCACTTGTCCGAGTTTCATGACAATGAACATTGGACCTTTCCCGAAATATTCCCGTAAAACAGTCTGGAAGGCACCCATAACAATACTTATACATAAAAACCAGTGTATAAAAATCACGTAATCCAGCTGCAGGCATTATATTAATTATACTGCACATTGACCTGACTGAATCCCGATTCCCTTTCCACAAAATGATCTAATAGCATTATTCTGCAGTACACGTATTGAGGGGAAAGTACCAAGCCATACAGTCGAACAGTTTAAAATATACGGATGTATCAAAGGAAAATATAATAACCGTAAAACATATGAAGGAAAAAAGTGTTTTAATTTACTTATAGCTTATTTTACTTATAGCTTTTACATGGTACTTCAATGATAAATTTTCGTAAATAATAATCCCAAGGTACTTAACGGAACTTGACCGCTTAACAATTCACTTCGGTGAAGCTAGTTCAGTAATCCAAGGATAAAAATTTAGAGACCGTGAAAAGATAACAAAATTTGACTTACTTATATTTAGGTCGAGCCGGTTTCCTTCAACCATAGACGTGTCTTAGTCATTCCTGCATTAATTGTAGAGGTAAGTAGTTGTTCAGTTGAAGCAACGCACATCAATGTCGCATCATCAGCAAATAAGGGTATAGTGATCCTGAACCCAGAAGGTGCAGGATCGACTAAATCCCTAAATGTAGAAGAATTGCAACATCATTTGGCAGATCATTAATAAAAATCAAAAAGAGAGTAGGACCTAATACAGAGCCCTGAGGGACACCACATTTAACAAGACTTTTACTTGAAGAAAATCCATTAAGGTGAACTTACTGCTCCCTATTATGGAGGTAATCAGGAAGCAAAGCCAAAGTAGCCCCTATTCGTCCATAAAAGTCACTTTTTCACAATAGTATTTGGTGGTCAACAGAGTCAAATGCCTTAATCAAATCTAGAAACAAACCAGCTACTCTAACACTATTATCAAGAGCTCCACTAATTACGGAATTTATGTGTGATAATGCCATCTATGTAGTTCTACCCTTCCTGGAACCAAATTAAATTGAATTTAACAGTTTATGCAGTTCCAAATGATCATATATTCTAGTGTTAATACACTTTTCTAATACACGATAAATAACAGGTAAGACCAAGATAGGCCGATAATTTCTAAGATCATTCTTATTACCGCCTTTAAAAATAGGAGTTATCCTAGTAACTTTAAAGCAATCAGCAAACCTTCCCTGTTTCTAACACACATTAATAAGGGAAGTAAAAACATCAGCAATATAAGGAAACGCTGTTTTTAACACTAGAAAATTAAGTGAATCGTTACCGGCCGATGTACTTTCCATCCCAAACATAATTTTCTTTACTTCACCACGAGAGAAGGGTTTCATATACATAGAAATATCAATTGGAGTCTTCATAAAAAAAAAAACTCCAAAGGAGGATCATCATCAGGAGGTAAAATACGGTAGATAAAGTTACGCCAATATTAGCAAAATGTAGAGAAAGAGCACCACATACCTCTTCTGGTTTAATCGTTGGCAAACCATTCCGCATTATAGTCGAGGACCCAGCCTCTGAAAACTGACACAGGTGTGGTCAGCGAGATGACCTTGAAACGGAGGTTGAACCCAACGTAACTGACCATGCTGATTACGGAAACGACCGCTATATTGTTGAGAAATGTTGGCGTGTTGTTGTAAGATCAAAGTTTTAGGTTTCTTCAGCTTTTAGCTACGAATAAAATGTGTAAGTGTCAAAGTAAAGCCAGAAATGCATCGATTCTAGAAACCTAATACAGGAAACGTTGCAAATTCACCTCGCAGCAGAGAAGAGGAGAAACTGAACAGCTAAGAAACTTTTAACTCAAAATGAAACAACTAAAAGAACAAATGGCTGTTACATATAAGAACAAATTGTCCAAATTTCAAAACTCGTCTTCCGAGGACTCATCTGCCGATTCGTTATATTTTCCTGCACACTGACACAACAAATCACAGCCTCTGTTCTTGTCAACACACGGGCAGGCTCTAGAGCAAGTTTGACAAAGGCAGTATTCAGGACTGGTACCTTGTGGGAAAGGATCTCCCCCCATTGGAACTGGACAAATTTTGCCTTTCGAAAAAGTCCAGCCGAATCGAGTAGGGTCAACTGGCAAAGGCCTTGGCAAGTTCGCTTCCAAAAGGAATTTGACCTGTAGCAAAGAACGCATAGTGTGAAAAGAAGAAGCGTCATCTGTCGGAGGCAAGTATTTCAGTTCCCGTTTTCTCGGGTACAGGTGAATGCGCAAATCGTTCAAAGACTTGAAGTCACCAGGGTCTTTGCCGTACATTGCTACAACTACCTTCCGGCAGGCAGATGTAAATTCTTCCAAAGCCAGCATGGGCATCATCGCACCCTAGCCTCACAATCACGTTCCGTACATCCTCAGAGAGGTCCCATCTTTCAACTGCTTTCATAGCTGACTTTTTGCCCTTGCCATAAAAAAAGCTGACGGCATCACACCCAGTAACACAGTGGACCACTGGCAGGCAACTGAGCAGACTGTTTGGCAGGACTTCACAAAGCTGGTGAATTGGCACAGATTACTTCTGAAAATTCACATATATGGCACAATCAACCAGCTCCTTCTTTTCATATAGCTGACAGCAGTGATACAGAAGTCCAACAACTATGTCAGTGTCATTTGCTAGCACAGCAATCTCCTTGAAGTTTCTCCCTAGAGCATCAAGGACATGTAAAATTATCCTTGTGTCCGCTTCTTCATGGTCTGAGCTGAGACGCTCTTTGTAATCTTCTGCACTCACATTTGCTGGCAATTTCGCAACTTTCATCCGATCTGAAAAGCCTCCCGAGAGATACAGTGTCACACCTTGCTTGACGAGATCCACAGACCCTTCACAAATCTCAAAGAGAACCTCAAGGAGCTGACTTTTTGTCTTCGAACTTGCCAAGATGGAGGTCCAGTTGAACAGCTTTGTATTCCTTCCCAGCAATATTTGTGCTCTAGCGTTCACACCTCTGTGCTCGTGGCAACCGCTGCTGTCTTTCAAGCTGACATGATTTCCAGCGGCATCTCGATACCCGAATAAACCGTCATATCTGTCAGCTACAACGTGAATTTCTCGCACATCCAAAAAAGTATACATCCACTGTTTCAACATTCTTCGGGAGTACGTTTCCACTGTTTCGAAATCACTAGGGGGATGGCTTTTACTGTTTCGAATCACTAGGGGGATGGCTATTTATATACAAATTATGACTTAATCTATTATTTACATACAGTGGACTCAACTGGCCTATGTAGGATTTTATAAAAAAGGGAGTGGGGGGTTGATGAAATTTGTGAAAATAAGGATTTTTTTCTTCTAATAACTGGTGGAATAGATGTGATGGTTTCAGGGATGAATCCAGGAATTTTTTAGGGGGGGGGGGCGCAAAATTTCTTGATCCGATAGACTTACGTTAGGTTTCACTTTCATAACACACAGATATTTAAAATTAATCAAAGGTCAGGGCCCTCTAGAGGGAGGAGTGGAAGTAAGTACTTCAGAAGACCTTCCCATAACACATTTGAGCCTGTATACCCACCCCTGAAAGTTTCATTCTCCTAACCTAACCCCTATCCAAGATAGCCAAAATTAGCTAAAGTAGAATTTTACAAAAAAGACAGATGGATCTACAGGCTAAGGTATTTCCTGGGATGGTATTTTGAAGTACCTAGCTCCACTCTTTCTCCCACTAAAGGGTCCTGAAATTTGCCTACATGACAGGTAGAACCTATTGAAATTTGACAAAACAACTCTTTACCTTAATTTTCAGTTACTGGTTTCTTATTCTCTGGCTTTAGTTCTGAAAATATAATTCCTGTAATTTGAGTAGAATTTTGAACCATATTAATGTTTTTTTTTTAATATATTAAATGTATTTGCATATTTTTAAAACCTTAATGCTTGGGATTGAGCAAAGTTGTGAAACTGAAAATTTTGTTGTTTTAATTCATTCAAGCAGAAGATCTATTTTGCAAGGTTTCACTCAAAATCAAAGGCCAGGACCCTCTAGAGGGAGGAGTGGAGTTTGGTACTTCAAAATACCTTCCCAGGACATATTTTAGCCTGTAGACCCATCCCTGAAAGTTTGATATTCCTAACTTATCTCCGAACCAAGATAGCCAAAAGTAGCTTAAGTAGAATTTTATCAATGCTGGAGCTATGCCCCTGATGGAAACAAGGTTAAAAAAAAATAAAAAATTATCAATAATTCCCCCTTTGTTAGCCTACTGTTTCTAAATGTAAGAAATAGTGCTATTACAACTAAATCCTGAAGCATGTCAATACAACTGAAACTTTTAGATTCCTGAATTTATACTTTCTCACCATGATAGTTGTCACCCAGACAATACCCCTCTATTTTCTATATTCTACCCCTCTTTTTCAGAAATGAATTTTACCCCCACCCCTATTAATACTATTTCAGGGTAGCCTATATATTTGCACATTAGGGCAGTGGGGGTAAAGTTTATTTCTGATACAAATGAGAGGTAGGTTTAAAACTTACCCCCCTGCCTCTAATGTGTAAATATATACCCTGAATTGGTATATATAGCCTAGGGGGGCGGGGAGGAAATTCATTTTGACAAAAATGATTATTATATTGGTTAAGAGCATAAAAAGGGCATCAAGTAGTATGTTTACTTTATTTGTAAGTCACTAATTTTATAATGGGTGAGATAGGGAATGATCATACTGCTAATTCTATAAACTGTGCTCGGAACTGAACAGGAAGCTGATGCAAAAGGTTGTCAACCCCTGAAATACTAGGCTACTATGCTATAGCTTACTACTATGCTATAGCCTACTAATACTAGGCTACGCTTGCTAGATACACTACACTTGATAAATCACTGATGAAGCCGGAAACACGCTGGCAAATACTGATATATGCTGGATGTATGAGATAATGAAATTAGCTTGTTGGCTTTTGTGGGATCATTCTATCCAGATACTTTCCCTCGACAATAGCATTGTCTACTTAGGGCATGTATCTTGTGCTCTCAAAATGGCGTTGCTAACCGAGAAAAAAAGAAGCCAACAGGCAACTTCGAACTGCGATAGCTGCTGATGCAAGCGTCTGACACAAGTATTGCGGGCCTTCTCGGGATCATTAGGTCATGCTCTGTCCTTTGGTACAGAAAAATCTTGGTTATTTCACTGACCACTCACAAACTAAAATAGAGCAGATTCCTTCGGTTGGGTCCCAGACTACTACTACTTCATCGGGGAGAATAGAATTTTCTGACGATATCATGCTTTAATTATTTTCCATGTTTTGCAGGGTTACCACAAGTTTCAGTGAATTTGTTTTTGAAATATTTTTTTTACCGTTTCTCAATGGTTTATTAAGGGCATTCCTGTATTTTTTATAAATTCTTTAAAAGATTGGATTGCTTTCATTTTTTAAGGAATTCTTATAAAGTTTATCTCTTTTATTGAGACAACGTAATAGGCTACGCGACAGCCATGGTTTCTTATGATTCTTTTTCCTTGATAGTGAACGAGCCATCATGCAAGTCTTTGTCATTATCGAAATCAGCATATCATAAAATCTTTGAAAACTCATATTCATATCATCCGTAAAATCAACCAAATTATTCCAATCAACTTCTGCAATTTTCTGCTTAAACTTTTGAAGGTTGCTCTAGCTAAACATGGGTATTGGATTCTTTGGAATTATTGGTGCTGGCTTTGGGGGGAATACAAACCTCAAATCTTGCCGAAATCCCAAAATGATCTGATACATCTGTAATAATAACTCTTTGAGCTGAAAAATCCAAACTTGAAAAAATATTGTCAATAAGCTTCGATGATGAGGTGGTGACTCGTGTGCATATATTAATAGTAGGAAATAAACCATAGGATATACAAAGCTGCAAAAAATCCATAGAAGCGCTCGTATCAAGCTCCTGAAGGTCAATATTAAAATCCCCGAGCATCATAAATGAATGTGAACCAGTTGGTAATTTCTCAAGCTGCTTATCCAGAAAATCCATAAAGATAGGTATGGAGCCAGAAGGCGGCCTATATAATATAATAACAAATACATCTTTAGGTTTCAGCCTAAGCTGAAGAATAAATGGTTCAAATAACATTTCCTGATATACTACTAGGTCATTTCTTACCAAAACCTCAATATCGCTTCAAATATATGCTCCATTTCCTCCATGTTGTCTGAACTGTTGATTCCTATTGTATAATTTCTATTCTGGAATTTGTGAGAGAGCTGTATTTTGGTTATTCAGCCAGGTTTCAGTAAGACCGATAATCTGAAAAACAGAAAGTTCCCACATCTCATTTAAAAAATTAAACGAAGAATTTAGCCCTTGGCAATTAAGGTGGAAGACTTTAAGGCCTCTTGCATCACTATACTCAAACTGAATTCCATCTTTAAACAAATATTTTGAACTACCTGCTATCCCTATGTCATAACCCCGATGTAGCTGCTCCGTAAATATACCTCCAAAATCTACATTAGAAGCTTCCAGATTATTAAGACGGCTAATACTCCGGGAATCACGATCATAATTATCCATTGTTATTAAATTCCAAAAAAACTCGGTACATGGTTTCAATAATAATAGAGATAAAAAAAAAGACACAAAAAGAAAAACAAAAATAATCAACTTCAAAGCACTAATAAGAAAAAGAACAGGCCATAAAAATATTGCCTATAGCCCCTTCATCTATCTAGCTCCTAACGCAACGGCTCGCAGCTTAGTAATTCACACAAAGCCCAACATCATAAAATTACTCAAAAACTAACATAACAAATCATCAATAAGACTTAACCAACAAAATACACAAATTAAGGTATCAACAGACCCTTTCTATTGTACCAAGGCACTTTAGCTACAGTGTTGTCATTTTGAAAGCCATTCAGTTAGTCGTAATTCAATTAATCGTAAATTAAATTTGAACTATTTATTTAATATTACAGCCACGTTCAATGTTCTCCATTCGATACAACGTTTCATGACTGTCGATGGGAAAGCGCGAAATTCCTAGAGGGTGTCTGTGGTCATAAAGAGGATGCTGGTGTTCGTTGTAAGCCTATTGCTTGGGGAGGAGTGAGGTTTGGAATAACAGCGAAAAAGTCAAAAATGAAAGATGTTATAATAGAGAAAGCAGGTGTATTTGACTATTCAAGGCAAAACTTCTATGCAGGTAACGCGATATTTTATATGTATTATTGTCCTAACTGTGACCTAGCTATTCATTCTGTATTTCAAGTACTGCCTCATGAAGTTATGAATGTTTTAGCAAGAAAAAACGGAAGCTCGAATTAACTTTGAAGTTTGTAATTTCAGCAAGCGTTGGGGAGGGATTATTTGTCACAATCTAGAGTCTCCATGGGAAGGTGGCAAAGGCTAAAAAAGGTCTTCTGTTTTAATATAGCGAAAAAGATTGATTGCAATATATCTCTCTGTGCCTCTTTGAATATACCCGCAGTTTGTTGGTCTATTTTCTTATGCCACCTGTTTCTTTTAAGTCCTTTAGAGCTTTTTTAGTAAGTCCCGCATAATGTTTTATATTTTTGTGTATAATACATAAGTTTAATCAATTTGAAGTACGTTACGAATAATATTTCGGTAAGAGCCTTACCGAATAATATTAACATTATCAACTAATGACCTTATTGATAGTTAACTAACAATACAATTAACTAATAACTAAAAAATAATTAAAAATAGTTGAAAACTAGATTAACTAATAACAATAATAACGACTGTTATTAACTAAAAGTTATCAATATTTTGAAAATGCAATTAAAGATTCGAAAACTATTCATCAAGGAATATAGGAGAACAAAAAAATAGACCTGATAGCGTCTGAAATGTCAAAGCTTGGCTAAGAAAAGCTGTTGAATCCTAAAGATAGGGTCTAAGTTAAATACCCTAGCCCTCAAATTAAACTTCTTAGGGATGATGTTATCCCTAAGTAATCCCCGGAAGAAAATAGTGATCCCTAAGTAAATCCCTGTAAGTGATCACTAATTTCTTTACTCTAGTAAAAGATATATCCTGGAAATTGAAATTCTGTTTCTTTTAGATGTCTAAGAATAAATCTTTGGAAAAGCTGATCTAGAAAACCCAGTTTCTGTTTCATCATTGTCCTTATAAATTTTCTTTTATTTGCATGCCTTCGTATTTTTATCAAGTGGTACTATGGAAAATGAATAAGGAGGCATGCACTTTGCTAAACACCAAATTGATTTGTAAAGTAACGGATAATTTCTAAAACTGTTCCATTAGAGATATTTTGTGTATGAAGAGACGAAGACTTACAAAATCAAGAAAATATGAAGAATAAACAATCTAGGACAGTTTCTAGCCAGTGAATGACGAAAAAAAAAACATTCAGCATTCTAGCGTTGCCTATGGTAAAGAGTCATTATCTATTGTTTTCTCCAGAGCCGCTACTTCATGTGTAAGAGGTGGACGTAGGAATTTCGGAAGGGACTCATTCCATTAGAAATAGGAAGCTCTAGTGCCCTTTTTAAGAGTAAAAAGGGATCAGGTGGCAACCGCCCCTCCTTCCACGTCTTTTTAGCTGCCCTCTCCCCAAAGACATCTAATAAAAAAGTTTAGTGAGCCATTTTGTTCAAAATAGTCTAAATATCAAATAACTATGCCTCCGAGGATTACATGACCACTCAAAGCCCTTGGGGCTAAGGCGGTAGGCTATACAAGTTGCCCATTGTTTACAAATAGGTTTATTGTTCGGAAAGCGTGGCATGTTTGATCCTGTGTCTCCAGAAAGGCTTAGGATATTAAGGTGAAACTTTCAGGAAATGTTGAACTAAATTCAAACACACTATGTGCTTGCTGGTATCAAATGGCATATTAGCGTCATATCAGGAACAGCTGAGTGTTTTAAGTTGTAACTTCTGAGGAGGGTGTTGAAAAGTAATTGGTGGACAACTTGCCCCTTTCCCTCCTCCCCCCCTCAGCACTGATTTTGAGATAGGCATTTTGTTTATTATAGTAAAAGTCGAATAACTAGGCTTCCTTGGATTTCATGGCCCCCGCAGCCCCTGGGATAGGGGTTGCAAATTATCCAATTTGCCCATTGCATGATGTATGATTGGGAAAGGGGAATGTTTGACCTAAATGCATCCAAAAAGAATAATAATATTAAGGTGAAACTTCAGGGAACGTTGAGAGGAGTGCTCAACTAAATCAAAATAGTTTTTGGGCATTAAGGTCATCAAAAGGGCATATGTATAATATCTTAGGAACGACTATGGGTGTTAACTTGAAATTTTCTGGCGCTCCTCTACTACTACTGAGACCACTTGTAAATGCAACTACTTGGGACTTTGACTATGACTTCTTGCAACTGTGGCGTCATGCGACTACGCCTGCTTGCGACTGCGACTACCTGTGACTGCGAATGTAAATGTGACTACTTGCGACTGCGAATACTTGCAACAGTGACCACTGGCAACTGAAACATGAACTACTTTCGACTGTGATTGCATCTACTTGCGACTGAGACTAGTTTGCGGTGCTACTGCTTGCGTCTGCGATTGTGACTACTATCGACTCTGACTGCGACGATTTGTGACGGTGCCTGTGATTACTTTAAGCTACTACTACTACTACTTAAATTAAAATTGCGACTTTGACTGCTACACTATTTCTACTGCTACTATTACTAATAATACTACTGTTGAACTAAGTCGAAAGAGCTTAAGTGTATCAAGGTTGTCAAAAGGGCTTACCTGCACTATCTCTGGAATGGCTACGGTTATTAAGTTGCAAATTTTTGGAAATTCTGAGGGGGTGTTTAAGTAATCAAAAGACTGTGTGGATTCAGATGCTCCCAGGGGCGTATCTGCTATATCTCAGAAACTGCTAAGGGTATTAAGTTGAACCTTTCGGAGAATGTTGAGGGGAATGTTGCACTACATCAAAAGACACTTAGTGTATCCAGGTTTTCAAAATGGCGTATCCATCTTGACCTCAGGAACGGCTACGGGTATTAAGTTGACATGTACATGGAATGCGGGGGGGGGGATATTAAACTAACTCACCAGACAGTATATAAATTCAGGTCGACAAAGCAGCATATCTGTAATACCGCAAGAACAGTTAAGGATATTAGGTTGAAAGTTTCAGAGAATGTTGAGGGGGATGTTCAACTTAAGGACACTGTGTACATCCTGGTTGTCAAAATGACATACCTGCAATGTCTCAGGAATAATTAAGGGTATTAAGTAGAAACTTTCAGAGAAAGTTGAGCGGGGTGTTGAACTTATTTAAAATATTCTATGTGTATCCCAATGTTCAAAAGGGGGTATTTGGAATACCTCATGAACGGCTAATAGTACTAAGTTGAAACTATCAGGGAGTATTGAGGGGGATATTGAAGTAAATCGAAAGATACTGTGTGAATCCTGTTTGCCAAATGGTGCGTGCAGTATCTCAAAAACGGCAAGGTTATTCTGTCTAACATTTCAGGGAATGTCGATGGGTTGTTGAAATAAATCAAAAGACGCTATGTGCATGCGCGTTGAGTTTGTCAGAATGAACTCTTTCTCACACTACACAAAACAAACACTAGCGTCAAGTCACAAATGAAAAAGTGTAATGAGTTAGAAATAAAGGGAAATGAGTGATTTCACTGATATACTGTATATTTATTATCATATTTCATTTCCATTCAAATGTAATCTTTTGACCATTCTCCCAGGAGGATTAGTTCAAGAACTGCTTTAAGCCTTGATTTCAGATAGAAGGAACTTCATGCAATAATTGTATTGAGTACAATCAAAGGCAACACTCAGATCACCTAGTTACAACTTAAGAATTTAAATTAGAATCTGATATTTCGATTCTTCAGCTAAAAGCCTTAACATCCGGAGAAATATTCGAAATTATAACCAATAATGAAATTTTAGCATATTAAAACTTAAGACAAGCAGAAGTAAAGTTCTTCTCCAACTTAGTTCTTCTCGTAGTTCTCATTCAAACTTATTGCGGCCAGAAATTACTTTCAAAGAAAAAATGAAACCCAAAACGAACATAAATTAAAATCAGTAATCTTACGAATAATGGATGCTGAATAGATTAAATCCTAAAACTAGTAAAAATTAAAATGAATACTCGAGCCAAACTTAAAACGAATAGGAATTACTACAAACAGGATTTTGGCCGCTGACCCTCCCCCCCCCACCAGCCGTAAACCTTCCAAAGTCTATTTTATCATTTGGGCTTTACTTAAAAAATATTTTAAACATTTTTTTTGTAACCATTGAAAATAAAAGAATTACCGTTAGTTAGAATCTTAAATCCTGAATTTTTGAAATTATCAAAATTAATATTATTTACATTTTGGAAAATTAAAGCACACCGTTGAAAATACATATAGCTTCAATTATTTTGGAGAACTAAGAAATAAATATATCCATTAATTCACTGTTTATTGTTCTCTTGATGTGTAACAGCGATCCGTCATAAATTTTACGAACTATTACAACTAACTACAATAAAGTATAACAATGTTCGGAGTATACTCAATGTGTAAAGTATCTTTTTGAAACTAACGCACGAATTATCAGCTTTGTGTGTGTGTTATTCGAACTAAACTTCACATTATATCCTACTGCACTTTGTTAACGCTCCCTCTAATAGAAGGCTCCCTCTAATATTTGAATTTGTTTTGATTCACCAATTTTGACGTACTAAATGTCCTTGGGTACTAGGAAAACTTTTAAAGCCTCACTTTATTTCAAGTTGGATTCGCCTTTTGATTTTGAGGATGGATATACAAAATCTCTTTCCGTTTTTGCCTACATTAAAATAAATTTTTTTTTTCAGCTCTTAGAGTCGACATCTACCGTCATGTCTTTGAAAACATTCTGGTTCACGATAATGCTGGAGACGGTCTTGGCGTGGTGTTTTCTGACCTTTATTACCCGGAAAATATAGCTAATGTCAAGAATGCAAATTTTTCTGGAAATCGAGGGAATGGAATTGTACTTCTTTCGCTTGGACTGAAATTAACTGGTTAGTTTCGAAAAGCTCGCTCTTTTTCTGTATTGGTCAAGTTTTTTTCGCAACGTCACATATTTCATTTTTCGTAATTGAAGTTAATTTAACAGTATCTAAAATTTAAGAATTAGAATTTCATAGTCTAAATATGAAAAAAGAACAGCCCTGTTCTCATATCTTGCAGAAGCTCTTATCCAGTAAGTTTTGCCTAAAAGGAGAATAACCTGCTTTGAACTAACCTGCTGATGTGATATTTAGTTTTATTATTTTTTTATTTGTAAGAGTTAGCATTTTAGGTAATTACTTGTAAAGAAACTGTCAAAAAAGCATAAGAGTAGAATAATCGTATAGAATTCTAAGAATCCGGTAATATATCATACACCATTGTTGATAATGTTTTTCTATTTGTTTTCGACAATTCCTAGTGCTATACGTTTGTTGTTCTTGCAAAGACAAAGACCAATCATCGTACTTTCTGTTTATCTTGATGTCAAAGCTCATTTTTTAGCAGAGATAATTGTACGCAAAAATCAAAAATGTCTCTTTAAATACCCTCTGTTGATGTTCCCCTCCCGCACTAAAAAAAATGGTACTTTCAAAGGGAGTTCTCAATGCTTCAAAGTTAGCCTCCGTTTGAATTGCAACTAAATATTTGATATGATATGTTGGATAGTTAAAAATGACTTTGAAAAAAATTGAAATTGACCTAAATCACTCCATATTAATCATATATCCGTTCAAAAAAAAAGAAGACTAAAGACTGGGCATCAACGAGTGCCTCAGCGGATCTCAACAGTCCCTCAAGACTATACCTTTATCGAGTTCTACTGCCTGTCTCTAAGCTGTTCATTTTTTTTTTTTTTTTTTTTTTTTTTTTTTTTTTTTTTTTTTTTTTTTAGTTCCAATTAAAGAGGTCATGTCTTTCGCTTGGCGTCATCGTTTTCTATACTACTTTCTCTTTTCATTGGAATGCTCAAAAGTAGATCATAAAGGAGATTAACAGTCCCTCACCTTGAGCAATGAGGAAAATCTTTTTTTTGAATAGGAAGAAATGACGAGTCTCCTTTTTTTCTTTTTTTTTCGTCGCTGGTAGCCAGGCACTGAAACATTGAGAAGTATTTTGCCCATCAATTATTGATGTTGTATTTTTGGAGGGAACAGGGGTTGAAAGCAGTAGGAGTTTGTGCCCTGAGCCTCGAATATGTTTTGTAATTTCATCTATTAAAATGATAATATCTCACCTATTTTTGCAATTCTTTTTTCAAATTTGAGCTAGAAATAAATTGAATACAAAATGAGCATAACATAAAGTCTTACAACTACAGTAATGAAGTGAATGTTTTCATCATCCTACTCTTCAGATGGTACATCTGGGGTGATTACTTACAGTAGGACGAAGCAAACGGGGTAAGCATTGCTTACTGTGCTGTAAAATGCCATAAAACATCTTTGAACGACTTTGTCAAATCCTGCCTACAGATTCACACTGTTTGCGGTATAAAACTGGCCAAAAGAAGATCTTCCCCACTGTATATAAATTTAAACAGTACAATCATTCCCTATCTCAACCATTAGACAAAGCCGGACCGAGATGCAAGTGCTTCGGAGAACATTTAACCAAGTAGAGACATAAGTGACATTAATTTTTTTCACGGGTAGACAAGTCCGATTTCTCCTGAACGTGAAGCTTGGCTTCACCTTTGTAACACTAACTTTTAAAGAATCTAATTTTGAATTAATTTATTCCACTACATATATAAAGTCGGTAATGAGTAGTGTAATGTTATTACTAGATGATTTTAGAAATTACAAGTTGGTTTCAAAGTCGGTTTCAATGTCTCGAGTTGGTTTCAAAGGAATTTTGAGGAAGTTTCTGCCATACGTGCTCTAGGGTAATATACACTGAACCGCTTATGGCAGATTAAATGGGAGGAGGTGTTTGTGCTCGCCGATAGTGTTGTAGCCAAAGATTACTGAGTTTGATATACTGTGTAAATTTATACACAGTGGTCCTTACATACAGAATATGTACTATATTAAATGTGATATCTTGTTTGTTTTTATCAGGGGATTCAACCCAATATATTTTTTTTTTTTTTTTTAAATTTTCTATGTGACAAATTATTCTTGAGCTATCCAAACTCAGCTTATTCAATTTAAACGGTTGTCTTACCAATAAATATTATATATATAATAATATATGCTTCTTCTACTAATATTTTCTCTACTGCTAATAACTCAATACTGCCACCTAAGGCAATCAATGGTGACCACACTCCTCTAATCCAATCTATTCAAAGCTCCACTCTTTACCCTCTCTCATGAATTTCTGATTCCCTTTAAGTCTTTTAATATGAGCTCTCCCTCCCCCATCGCATTAAGGGATGATTGCTTTTGTTTGGTCCCAGAAGATGAACGTCACAGTCATTTTGGTCGAGAAAATAAAGCACAGTCTTGGGAAGTCTGCCACCCTTCATCTGTGAAACATTCCCTAACCATTTTACCTTTCTTTCATTATGCCCTAGGAAGTAGAGTCAAGTCAAATTTTGGTTAAGCTTATTATATATCTATTTAGTCAAACGGGTATCTGATATTTTAAATAACATTAGGTTTTGTAGAGATATTAAGAGATATTTAAATAATTATATAACATTGAAACTAAAATAGAGTTGAGCCAAGGAAGAAATCCCTTCTTCCTGACACCAATGACCTGGCGACAGAGTGAATTGTTTCCTAAGGCCATTTTGGACCTGAAACAACACGCGGTGTCCCCCAATGACAAAAAAAAAAAAAAAACGGAAAAAAAATTTGAATTCAGAAGTTCAGGCATAATGTACATATATGTTGTTCTTCAGTTGCTTCTTCAAACTTGTTTGCGTGTTTCTTTGCCAAACGCCTGATGAACACGCTTCTCTTCTACTTGAGGAGGAGGAGAGGATAAAGTCGCTCTCTTTTTTTTAATATAAAAAAGGTTTTTTAGTATAAACAATGTTTTAGTAAACTCTTTTTTTTTCTGAAATTAAGAGATGACAAACGTGTAATTTGCCTTCTGCTGCAGCACAATATAAAGGCATCATGTATTGCTTAGCAGCATAATATAAGGTTTTTTAAACAGTTCTTGGTAATGAACTTTAATTAAGGAGAGACCCGGCTCAACAGTAACCAAACTCTATAAAACAGTATTTTGATACCAATAGATATATCAAAGGAATCGGATTATTATGATGGAAGTTTAGCCTTACTTATCAAAGGCTACGAGCCTGAGGAAATTTGCCTGATTTTCGAAAAAAGGGGGAAAGGCCCCCTAAAAGTCAAAGAATCGTAATGAAAATTACACCATCAGATTCAACGTATTAGAGAATCCTATTGTAGATGTTTCAATCTCGTATCTGCAAAAACGTGAAATTTTGTATCTTTTTGCCAGAGAGAGATCAGGGATGCGTGTTTATTTGTTTTTTGTTTCTTTTTGTATGTTTTCCAGGTGTGGTCGTATTGACCCAGTTGTCCTAGAATATCGAGAGAGGGCTAATTCTAACGTAAGTTAAAAGTTTTAGTGCCCTTTAAGTGACCAAAAATATTGGAGGGCAACGTGGCCCCCTCCCATGATCTTTTTTCTCAAAATCGTCCGATCAACATTTTGAGATAGCCATTGTGTTCAGCATAGTTGAAACAACTAATAATTGTGTCTTTGGAGATAACGTGACCCCCCACAGCCCCCGGGAAATGGCCCTTAAGTTATACAATTTACCCATTGTTTATGTAGGCTATAGTATTTTTTATTGAGAAATATGCATACATTTTCCTGTTGAGGGGGGACGAATTTTCTGCTGGGGTTAATTTTCCGTAGGGAGGGAAATTTCCAGGGGGTGAATTTTCAGGGGAAATGCTAAATGGGGAGAATTTGCCAGAATTCCTCTAAGAAATTCTTTTTATGTCTTGCTTTATCTTTGCCGACTCAATTTTACGTGTGGAAATGTTAAGGGCAATTGTTCAGGGTAATATTTCACCAGGATTTAATCGCTAGAGGGTATATCCGTGGGAGCAGGGTTTTTTCCTTGGAGGTGGTGCTGGATTTCCTGGTATTATTTAAAAACGATCAGAAATTGAATGAAAAAAAACAACAAGTTTTTTCAACTGAAAGTAAGGAGCAACATTAAAACTTGCTCCTTGCTTTCAGTTTAAAAACTTCTTCTTTTTTTATTTAATTTGTCTCAATATCTAACTTTCTATTTTGGTTTGGCTCCATTTTCTCATGAATATTTAGTCACAGTTAAACATTTTTTTTTTTCATTCACAGCAAACATAAAGGTACTTCATTGCCCCGATCAAGGCCTCTATACTGGCGCCTTTGAAGTTAATACTGAGCAAATACCCAGTTTGCCTTCTCCAGCAGCATAATGTAACGCTGTTTCTTCCAAATACTCTACCTTTATATTTGGTTTGCTCGATTTACTAACAGATGTTTAGTAACAGCTATGTGATTTTCCGTCACAGTCAAACGTAAATGTGTTCTATTGTCTCAATCCAAGGTATCCAAGGTAGTGGCACTCTTTGAGACTAATACCCGACAAATATCCGGATTCAAAGTTTTTTTGATAATCTACTTAATGTCTAAGGCAGGCATCAATTTACAGCTGAGCGCATATGGAGTATTGATGAGACTGGCATCCCTTCGGTTTTAAAGCCACCAAAAGTTGTGGCACCAACAGGAGTTAAACAGGTACAACAGGCCGTCTCTACTGAGCGAAGAGAAACTACAAAATTGGTCTGCTTCATCAATGCAATTATTGGACAGATTCCACCAGTTTTTATTTTCCCACGAAAACAATTTAAACCTGAGGTGGTACGAAGAGGTCCTCTTGGCTCCATTGGCCTTGCACACCCGTCGGGTTGGGTGAACTGTCAGACTTTGTGTTGGCTGTACAAATTTTTGGAAGCATTAACGATCTGCAAAAGACATTCCTCTTCTCCTTTTGCTTGATAATCACGAAAGTCACCTTGATCCAAGATGTATTTCTTTCTGCAAGGAAAACAGTATTGTTTTTCTAGCTTTACCACCAAATTGTTCCCACTGACTCCAACCCTTATATATTGGTATTCTTGGTCCTTTCAAGAGCGGTCTCAAGCTAAAGTTAAATGAATGGCCCCAGTTAAACCGTGGGCAGAGGATGTCTATTCACCAGGTGGCTTAGCTTTGTCTTATGCCTTATCTAGAGAAGTTTTCACCGGCCAATATCACTTCCTCTATAAAAAAAAGGCTGGAATATGGCCTTTCGATAGAAATGTCTTCGGTGAGGTAGATTTTCTCCCGTCCAAAGTGACTTATTCAAGATCAAGTAAGTTCAAATTAGGCAAATGCAACAGCCCTGGAACATGACGGAATTTGCCAGTCTCGAGCCAACGATGATATTTCTATTCCTGGACGGTCAACTAACCCCAGTCCTGCTCTCAGGCCATCAACCACCAACCTGCAAGATCAGTTGGCAAAAATAAACTCAGAAATGATTAAACCATTCCTGCTTATGATAAATGCTCACGCAAGTTCTCGTAAGCGCCGCAACACAGGCAGAAATAGGATACTCATTGACATTCCAAAAAAGGAAGAAATTAAGGTAAAAAAGCGTAGAAAGGAAGACAAAAACAACCTAAAGAGACGTCTGTGGCAGATCTTAAGCTGGATTGCATCTTGGTGAAGAAGACAATAATGATGACCTGCCGTTCACTCCATCTTCCTTGTCAGTAGGAGATTACATCCGTATCAAGTTCCAGCTGAAGAAGTCAACCTCCTGCTATGTTGGCTTAGTGCAGGAGATTGCAGAAGGTGAAGCTACGTTTCATGCGCAAGAAAAGCAAAAGACTTGTCTTCCCCGAGGCTGAAGATGTTGCAAGTGTGTTTTTTTTCTTATACTCTCTAAAGTCTGCCAAAACCTCTTTCCTGTGGAGGAACCAGCAGAGTGCCTCAAACTTTTCGCTTTGACTTTTATTTCTCACCAGTCAATATGTCTTAATCAAGCAAGCTTATAATTTTTATTGTTATTTTGTACAACTGTATTCCAAGTAAAAGAAAAACTTTTTTATGGACTGGCAAATTTACTGTTTGTGCAGGATCGCCGATAGATCTTTGACATTTTTTTGCTTGTCCGGTTCAATCCCCGGCGTGTGCGAACCAACCCCCACTAGATGGGATTGGTTCGGACGCTTTGACCAAAATTATAAAAGCAGATTTTGAGAAAATTTTAAGAACGAAAAATCTGAAAAAATCTCAAGCATTCCGAATTCTGACAGGTATCTAGAGAAAACCAAACTTCGGTTTTCCGTTCATTAATAATGGAGATGTTTGTGATCGGCGAATTTTACCCAGTCCAACCCTGGCCTCCCCTATTTGTTAACTTCTAGAGCAATTTAATTTATATCTTTAGCGTTTCAATAACTGTGATGTTCACTCGTCAGCTTTTCAATTCATGCTGATGAATTTATTTCTACCATTTAATTAGTGTAATTCGTATCTATTTATATTATTATCTTTTAGATTGCACAATAGCAGGTAATGAGCGTGCTGGTATACACTACAACCCCACCCTCCATAAAAATGACCAGAGAGAGCTGATAGGCTGGCTGCGGTATGTTAACAAAGATGACATAATTTCGCTTCCTGGGACGCTGTCAAATGTCCGAATTCGGCCAGAACAATCCAAGTACCTGATAACTTATAGAACAGACCCGAGTGATTCTGAAATTACTTTTGTAATTGAGGTATTTATTTTTTTAATGTTTTAAAGCTTCAAAGAGGTCTTTTTATTAACATTTAAGAAATAAGGATCATGATTTGTTTCAATAGTTTTAGGCGCAAAGGATTTGCATGCCTAAAGATAAAACAGGCAGAGTACAGAATGGTAATAATAATAATAATAAAAAAAAAAATAAAATAAAAAAAATAAAAAAAAACAGTGGGAACAATTCTTCCACGCAGGGAAGCATGGGACGCTATATAGAGCTCACAAAACGCTGGCAAGTGAAAATTAAACAACATCTCAGTATCACCTGTGTTGGGAGAAACCGATTCAAAAATCCTAAGTAACAATTAAATGCAATTTTGAATGATGTAGACCATGAAATGTATAATTGGCTAGGGGCCAATTTAAAAATATTGACACGATAAGAAATTGTAGTCTGCGTTTGACGTCAGTTATACAATGACTTAACCAACAAAGCAGCGGATTGTCTACGAGATAAATTAACCTCAAAACTTGGTGAATTTGGGCATCATCAAGCAAACACTCATAAAAAATAAAGCCAAGGTAATGGAATTCCTTCAGAAAGATCAGATATTTGCCACACAATCTAAGCAGTGAGAAAAGGGGTGTCCGAGAATTCTACAAACAAAACAAGCACTCTTGGTCCTCGCGAAGTTGCACAGAATATCATAGCTCTTAAAATCTTGAATAACATTCTAAGTGTAGTGGGGCAAGTAGATAACATATCAAAGTCATTAGGGTAAGTTAACGTTCTAACCCAAACAGATCTGATATGGCAGCCAAGTTTATTAGCACTTGCTTATTAAAATCATCACAATGCACCGAAAAAAGAAGAACAGACAATCTATCTTCCTAGTAAACGCCCTCTTCTGAAGGATAGGTCGACTTGTGTCAAAATTCAAATGAATTCTGGACGATTTTGTCCAGACGAAGGATTCGTTACGAATCCCGAACCTTTCAAAGTCGAAATTTTTCAGGATATCCTTACTTTACTACTGTCATCACCATAGCATCTGGCTTCTCAAAGCTTGTTCAAAACATATCTAGATTTTCTTTCGGAAATTTTTGATTGTGAGATATTATCCTCCATGTATGTTAGTCTATGTTTTGCATCTTGTCTGTACCCACACCCACTGTTCTCATTAATGACGCCACCCAGGTAAGTGAAGCTATCATCATGTTCGGTTTTCGTTTAGCCAACATCACGTTTTCATATTCGTTTATTCCTAATATTCGTATTTTCAGCTAATTAGTTTCCTTTGCATTCATTTTCAAGCCTGTGTTCACACTCTGAATCCTCAAAATTTCCTAGTAATCCCAAAAAATTTCAAGTTGTTAATGTTTCCATCTAGATCATCTGTATGATCCAAATCTAAAAAAATCCACTCGAAAAGGCGTATCTACCATTACCATGGTAGATACGTCTTCTAAACTTGAAACCTACAGTATTTAAATTTCATCATTTGAATGCTCAAACTATGTGTCATGTTCAAGTAAATAAAAAGAAAAAAAAATCATCCCGCCATAAATGATGAATAGCTATTATTTTGTACAGTTTTTTTTTTGTGGAATTAGTAAAATAAATTAAACTACTTGCTTTTGTTTGGAACAGGAAAAACAAGACATAATAAATTTTTTTCCTACCACCGAGAAAAACTGAAATTTATAAGACTAAAATGGAACTGTGAGAAATCATGCCATATTTTATTCGTAATCAAGAGTCCTATGACACTTCGTGCTTCAGCGTGAACATAAAGACAACATCTCAGCGATTATCAGAAAGTACTTACGAGTTTCTACCTCATGAGTGCCCCGTATTTTCATTTTTAGACTTTAAAATTTCAGTCTTTCTAGTAAGCATGGAAAAAATTACTTATTTCTTTCTTGGTCGTAGGATGAGATGGGCCAATTTGTCAGCACAATTGTTTGCCGAAATTGGATGATTCCTCATTATGGATGTATATATTTTGAAGAAATTTGTTGATATGTTATTCTCATCTCGCCGAATTTGGCATAGAGCTTACGCGATGCCTTCATAAAGTAGGCTCGGCTTTAATGTATTCTTGATTATAATAATAATAATGATTTATTGACTCACCACCAATAAAAGATTATAGTGGAGCGAAAAAGAAAGAAGAAACTAAACACGCCAAAAGGCGAATGTAGGCGTAGAATGTTTAATGCAGTTACTTTGTTAGTTTTTCTGAAGAAACATTCCTTGTATTGTCACCGTAAATTAATACCGAGTTCAAAATTTCATCTCAGTCAGAACCCAGGAAAGTGCAACATGCCAACCTTTCTGCTAAGAAAAATTTGCTGTGGGGGGCTGGAGGAGCTTTTTGTGCACCGTCGTCAGAAATCGATACGCGAGCATGTTTTTAGATCAGCGAGACCACGGAAAGTCAGTAGGTCAAAAGTTGATTACAAACTTTGCTCGGACAGACGAAGTTAAATAAAAGTGTTAAAAATGTTTTGACATGTGTATTAGGATTGAGTTATCTGGTTGCAATGTTCAGATCACGATATTTGTTCGGATTATTTGCAATTAAAAAACCAGCGTAAACGCACTAGTTGTTTTTTTTTCCGTTATGTGGGAACACAAAAGAACAAAGTAATTTTGTAAAGCAGACACACATAGCGCTTTACAATTTTTTTTTTAGAAAAAAAGTAAATTGGTTTAGGGTGTTTTACATGATTTTGGTTTGCTTAATTTGATAGGATCTGTTGAGTATATTTTCGTAGACAACTTTGAGGCAAAATGCCCTGATAAAAGCCTATTATATTGAAAAAAGTAAATTAATCCTTTATTTCCTGGAGCCTACTTAAGGACTTAATTGATCCTAAAACAACATCATTTGGTCTTATGAACCGTCATTTGCTTTTTACTAGAAAGCACCTGCTACTTAAAACGTGACACAATCACTTCAACATCTTCTTTGCAGAATAGAAGTTGTTCCTTGTTCCTCTCATTAGTAGCAAATTCTTACACTTCTTTTATTTTTAGTGCTCAATCTTTAATCAATTGCTTGGTTAGCGATGTAGAATTGGCTGAATTTCCATGTTAAAGTTGAAAGGTATCAGCAGTTCATGGTAGGGCATGTGTATAGCATAAAAGGAATGTTTTTACCAATAGGTACTCAAACATATGCGCATGCTGAAGCATGGTCTTGCACCCAGAACACGCTTAGGTGAACACAATATGTAGTTACTTACTTAACTTATCGCACCTGGTAGTGGTCCAGATCCGAGACGGACGTGACTCTTTTCCTCCTGTCCGAAGGGTCTTATAAAAGTGCGACTACTTCTTGGAGATCAGTATCGATAATGAAGAGGTACTGGAAGAAACCGCCACCCCATCTGCACTGCGGCTTTCTGTTGGGGTGCTTCCAGCCTTGAGCAAGGGGGTCAAAATCAAATAGTGTTCGGATGAATGTCTCTGCTGGTATTGAAAATAATTGGTCAAAACACCGTGGAGTTTGGTCGGAGAGCAGATAAAAGTTGAGGGCCTGATTTGTCAATGCTAGTAGTCGGGTATTAGATTAAAAGTCACACCACCTTATATGTTCAGTTCGTCTTAAGGCCTTTGTTTGGGCTACATCTATACAATCACGAACAGAAGCAGCAGCCAACCAAGTCACAGCTATGTAGGAAAGAACTTGAGCTATGGTGGTATTGTACATCCTCATTTTTGTTTTTTACTGATATTATGACGACCACACGAAACAATTTAGTCGCGCCAAAATTGACGCAGCTTTAGCATTACGGGACTGATTTTCTGTTTCAACTGAGTCGTTATCTGTGATGTCAGATCCAAGGTAGATAATCGGCTTTACAACTTCAACTGTGTGCCTCAATACTCTGAATGTAGATGACATCTCATCTATATTTTAATATTAGCTACTTTGTAAAAAAAAGTATAATTATACTTTTGTTGTAGACTGACCCCTTGTATGTAATTGGAATGCAGCTTCTTCATCCGATTCAGTTTTCAAGCTCAGAGCAGCTTCGTTTTGAAGATTTTGGGGAACTCAGTGACCAAGTTTGGGATATTCGAAAGAATCCGGGTAGTCTACCTGATGTAACAAGTACATATCAAGTCACTGTTAGATATAAGCCTGGACTACAGCCACTAGGGTCGACGGTCATCTATATAACTTCTTTTAAAAGTAAGTAATCTCTTTTGCATCCATCCTGAAGATATAATGTTATGGCAGCAATAATAGTAATAGCGGGGTAGATAGAGATAGAACTGGGAGATATGGGGAGCCGACGTTGTATGTAATGATCTTGTTTTACTGTATCCCTTTTTAGTATTCCAGCAACAATTGAAAGTAGTACATCTAAACTATTGAATGAAGATACTTTCAAAACATGAAAAAGAAATGTCAGTTGAAGTTTTGTTTTTGAAAAGTAAAGAGTGTAACCGAAACCTATAATGAGCTAAAATTAATTCAGTTAAAAAGTGATGCTTTAAAATGAAAATTTATAGGGCTATTTTTAGCATTTCTCTTATTCATACTAATTCTGTTTGTTTTAAATTTGATTTTTTCATTTATGTGAAGTGGATGCTTATTTTGGAATTTGACTTCAATTTTTAGAGTTTGAGTTTCTATTGATAAGGGCTACTGTTTAAATTAATAGTTTTTCATTATTTGACCCGTGACTCACTTAAATGCGTATAAGGCCTTATTTTTAACCCTTATGCACGAACATTCCCTCCCAAAACACACATAAACATCGACTAAGCCTCTTCCCAAATAGCTGATGTACAACTACACACCACTGTGCATATTTCTATGCAGCCTCAAATGAGTAAACTCAATTAAATGAAGGTAAAACGGTTATCTATTATTTATTATATAAAATTTATTATGAACCGTTTTTTTCGTATGGGCTCCGTATGGGTTTTGAGACAAATTATGGCCTTTCACCTCTTATGGCCTATAATTATTTATTATTAGCCGTTCATTTTGTATGGGGGACAAGTGTGCTATTGCCAGGCCTTATGTCCTCTGGCCTCTTGTGACCTATAATTGTTTATTGTTAGCCGTTCATTTTTATGGGGGGGGGGACAAATGCACTATTACCAGATCTTAGGGCCTCAGGCCTCTTTTGGCTTAAATTATTCAGTGCAAGCTGTTGGTTTTATATGGGGGACAAGTGCACTAGTGCCGGGCCTTATAGCTTCCGTAACTGGAAAGTTGAATTGATAGCTTTTCAATATATTTAAATTGATTTGCCGTCTCAAAATTTTACTTGATTACATTTTGACACTCTCTTGGCTAACTAATTATTTCTTTGCAGGAAACGCTAACTTAAAGAGGCGAGATTCTCTTTCTTTCTTAAAAAGGGGACTATAAATTTCAATTTCCGTTCTAAAGGGCCCTTTGCCTATATTCTAAGATCACTAGTTCAGCACAATCACCCCTGGGGGAATATGAAAAATAATAATAATGATAACTTCCCAATTTGGTGTTTTCTCCTTGTTCCGTACTATAACAAAATACTTGTTCCGTACTAATAACAATTATATAACAAAATACTTTAGGCTTGAGGCGTTTGATGGTTAAATTTAAATTTATTGAATTATCGAATTTATTGAAATATTGAATATTTATTGAAAATTATTGAATAATTTATTGAATTTATTGAATTTTAATTTATATAATTTATTGAATTATCGAATCATTTAAAATCACCATCGAAATCCAGCTCTTTTGCTGTAAATTCTGTTATAAAAATTCACTTTTTTAGAGATTTTTTTTACTTTTATCACAATTTTTTCTTTACTTATAGTTCGTTTTCACAGGCTAATATCATGGAAAAGTGAAGAAACCAAGAGCTTACAAAGATTTTTAATTTATTGATTTTTTTTCTTGTCTCATACAAGTCTAATTGCTTTTTTTGTATTTTTGAGTGTGTTTTTTCTTTATTTTTTATGCTCTATCCTTTCTTTCATGTTTATAGCCATTTTTTTTTTAACGAAGTTAGATTTAGATAGTGATTGAGGGTCACCAAAACGAGACACAGATGAGGTGATCCAAAGAGTTCACATGATTTTGTGTAAGTGATATTATTCTCCTTTGGTTCTGGAGTGTGACTGATTTCTTTTTTTGTGTGTAGGGGGTGGGGATCAAATTGTTTTTGGAGGCCAAAACTGTTTAAACAGTGTCTTTTAGGTTAGAAAAAATTTATTGAATTATTGAATATTTATTGAAAATTGTTGAATAATTTATTGAATTTATTGAATTATAATTTAGATAATTTATTGAATTATTGAATTGTCGAATTATTTAGAATCATCATCGAAATACAGTTCTTTTGCTGTAAATTCTGTTATAAAAATTCACTTGTTAAAGATTTTTTTACTTTTAGCACAAGTCATTCTTTACTTACAGTTCGTTTTCACGGGCTAAGATCGTGGAAAGGCGAAGAAACTAAGAGCTTACAAAAATGTTTAATTTATTTATATTTTTTTCTTGTCTCGTATAAGTCTAATTGCTTTTTTTGTGTTGTTGTGTGTTTTTTGTTTTTTTATGCTCCGTCCTTTCTTTCATGTTTGTAGACGATTTTTTTTATTATTAAAGTTAGATAGTAATAGAGGGTCACCAAGACGAGTCACAGATGAGGTGATCCAAAGAGTTCACATGATTTTGTGTAAGTGATATGGTTCTGGAGTGTGTCTGATTTCTTTTTTAGTGGGTAAGGGGGGGGGGTCAAACTGTCTTTGGAGGCCAAAACTGTTTGTACAGTGTCTTTTAGGCTAGAGAAAAATTTATGAATTATCGAATTTATTGAATTATCGAATCATTTAGAATCACCATCGAAATCCAGCTCTTTTGCTGGAAATTCTGTTATCAAAATTCACTTGTTTAGAGATTTTGTTAGTTTTAGCACAAATCATTCTTTACTTACAGTTTGTTTTCATGGGCTAAATAACATCATGGAAAGGTGAAGAAACTAAGAGATTACAAAGATTCTTAAGGTCATCCCACGTATTAAAGAACAATTAAACAAAAATATCAAAGACGTAAACTCGAAGGTTTTTCTGGGTGGGGTGGGGTCTTCAAAATCCAAAGTACGCATTTTTTAAGCGCTTTATTTTAATTCTTCCAACGAGGAGGGGATTGTTCGGACCAATCAAAGGGTGTCCAACCTCACAGTGTGTGTTAGTAAGTTAAAGCTAATTCTAAAACACAATCAAAAATTAACCGCATCTATTATTTACTTTACCTCTGTCTATAGTTTTTTTGGTTTACCTCTTGTTAGAATAGTTTTTTTTTTCACAGAATCCTTTTAATTTTTTATGCTTAATCTATCATTTTTTTTCAGGATCAAACTTGCAGATTGCACGCTCCCGCCACTTACCAACTCCACATACGAAACATACACTTATAAATGGAAAAATTGAACGAAATGAAAGAGGTTTTCACTCTCTTCATTATAACAGGTATTTTTTTTTTATACTTTTTTTCTGTCTACATCGTGTATTTGAAACTTTAATGTTTGTTTAGCAATGGATAGCTTTTGATGAGAATGATGTGGGAACCAAAGTAAGCTAGGGTGTGCTCTAATGCCCTTAATCATCTACCCCTCTCCTAACTTTTTTGAAAAAGGATAGACGTACTTCACCTCTTTCTCAAAGCTGAAATAAAGACGAAAAATATTTTTTTTTTGTATGAAATTTCGGAATTGTAATAATCACAAAGGCTTAAATATACAAAAAAAAAACTGTTGTTTAACCTGTTGTTTCAAAACAGTACACGCCAAATCTCCTGACGTTATGATTCTCTCCGTAATTTCTTACACTTATCAATTAATTTGATGTTTATGGTTTTTCTTTCAATTTTCTTCTCTCAACCCCCCCCCCCCCCTAAAAAAACGTTATCCAAAGTCTCATCCAAGATGTGCGTATACTACCTTGTTGGTTGTTATTCCTACATTTTCGCTTTTACATATATGTTTTCCTACATTTCCTCCATTTACTACATTTTTTTTTACTACATTTACTATATTTTTCATGTTTTTCTACATTTATGTTTTCCTACAAGCTTTGCGACATTTTCGCTCACGAAGAGATTTTAAATTACACCCATACATCTACTTAAAAAATTATACACACAATATATTAAACCCAATATAAATACACCCATTAAAAAAAACAACACTGTAATAAACAAGATGACGCAAATAAGTAACAAAAATAAAATGAATTTTAATTATATAATGATATTCGTTCCTAGAAAATTCAATAATCCAAGGTTTTATTTAGTAGTAATTATTTGAATTTTCAGTTTGATAATTATTGAAAAATCCTTAAAATCCCTAATATATTTTGTTGTCAGTAAAAGGCAAATGGCAGAGTAGACTCAAGAAGATTAACGTACAGGGTGAGAGGGCTAGGGTAGTAGACAAATTCCTGTTTGTAGTAATATCTGTCCGTTTTAAGTTTGCCTCGAGTATTCCTTGTAATTTTTGTTGTTTAAGATTTAATTATTCATCTATATCAATGTGATATGATTATTCGTTTTAGTCTCTATTGGTTTCCGGTTTCAAGTATTCCTTGACAGTAATTTCATGTCGTTTTAAGTTTGAATTGTTATAGGACTTTAATTCTTCTCATACTAAGTTTGAATATGGCTCTTTACTTTTCTTTGGATAACTTCTTTTACGAGAAGGTTTTTTTAAAATCAATTTCTTTTTTTTCTAAAGTTTTATTATTGGTTAACATTACGGATATTTCTCCAGTTGCAGGTTCTTGGCTTAAAAATTCAAAGCAGGTTTTTTTTTGGGGGGGGGGGGGACTTTATACATGGAGGAATTCAGAAACGGGAAATAAATTGTAGGCTAAATTTTGATATTTTTCTGTGGGAAGGCCCCCAAACCTCTTTATTTAGGATCGTTCCAAAACACAAAATTCCTTGAAACAAGTCTTTGATTATCAATTAGTTTACTTGTTTTCTTTCAAGAATGAACTTATGAAATCATAAATAACATGTTTTTTTAATTTCAGGGTATACAGTCCTGATGGTAACTGGTATAACCTTCGAAGATCGAACGAAAGCATCGAATTTGTTTTTTCCGATATTACATCAAATGAAAAAGAGGCAATTCTTGTGGCCACGCCCCATAGACACACTGGTAAACAGCCATTGGCCGAAATAAAATATAGTATCAATAATACGCGGATCGAAAAAAATGGACGTGCCATTGTACAGCAGTCAAGAGACTTGAGGGATTCAAGCAATTTATTTCATTGGACGCTTAAATCTGTTGCTATGACTGATAATAATGAGCTGGGTTTTTCTATTGAGCTCCCATTTGTCTATCACTACAATGAGAACTATACACATACAGTATACATCGAGGATAGTGTCTTTGAGAAGAATCAAAATTTCGCGTTTTCAGTAGACGGCCACTATGCCGTATTCAAAATGTTTGGCAATCAATTCCGCAACAATAGATGTAAAAATGGGCTTATAAGTGTTACGGGAATGGAGAAATCAATTGAAATAAGTGGCAATCTAATTGAGAAAAATGCTTGTGATTTTATTATACAATTTGCTGCAGATTCTCAATCTGATATTTTAGGTGATATACTTGCTAATTTCACCTACAATCGAATTACGTACAACCAGCACAGTTCTAATATAATGAGGACGGCAGGCTATCACCAAATTTGTTCCTACTTATTAGCCCTTAAAGGAGTACAAAAAGTAAATATTACTGATAATATTTTTGATCATAATGAGCTAGACTATTAGTTTCTTGCTGGCTTGCATACTGCCCGAATTGATAATACAATAAACGCACAGCGTAACTGGTGGGGTAGCAATGATATCAAAGCCATTGAAGATAGAATTTTCGATTTTGATGATTGGAATGTTTATACCCTTGCAAGGTACCAGCCTTTTCTTCTCGAGCCTGATTTAGCTGGTCCTCAGTCATCAACAAGACCTCCAAGACAGATGGTTGATCTAAATAATTTAGGAGGCAGAATTAATGGCTTTTAGACTGTACCTTATTGTAGGACACCATATATAGTACAAAGAGACATAACAGTCATGCCTGGTAGTACGTTAGTGATACTTCCTGGAGTAGAGTTAGAGTTTTATCCTAGTGTTGGTATTTTAGTGCTTGGTAATTTAATAGCCGAAGGTCATTGGTCAGCCCCAATCAAGATGCGTCCCGCAGCTGTTAAAACACCCCGGTTTAGAATGATTAGAGCCATTGATAGTCCATGTGTGCGACTCTGTAGAGACGGGTCGTTTTCCAATCGTGAAGGTTACCTTGAAGTTTTTAACAAAACATTAACCCAATGGGTCCCGGTATGTGATGCTCGTTTTACAGAAGCAGATGCACAAGTCGTTTGCTGTGAGCTTGGATATGAAGTAATTAACATCCATCAAAACGTGGTAGGCACTACGAATATCTGTGGGATAGTCTTCTACGGATTCATATATGGGCTGAACCTTATTAATGTACAGGAAAAGAACCAAGACTTATTGATTGTCCCATAAGGCTTGACGACTAAGATCACGATTATTTACAGCAAGAATGCCACTGGGAAGACGATTTTGTGTTTATTTCTTGTGAGGAAAGGAACTTAGAGGAAGAGCTTGGGTACTGGGGAGGTTTAAGGATTTCAGTCCCCAATTTTGAGCACGAGCATATACCTCCTCATCTGGCTAAATTAGCAAATGAATCAATTGTGCAGTTTGTGCAGATATCAGGTGCAGGTTATCTTCATGGAGAGAAAAGCCCTGCGTTGCAGTCAATCTTAAGAGCCCCTATAATTCGAAACATTAATGTCACAGCTTGTGCTTCAGATGGCGTTCTTCTTGTCAGTCCTCATACAGCAGTTCCTATGCTAGATAACTGGTAAGCCTCATTGTTTTCTTCTTTTTCTTCTCGTTGTATTTTTTTTTAACATTCTAATAAATTTGTAGAGTAAAGAAAATAGATAGCTATTGCAACTGAAAAGTAGACCGAGCTTACTATTAGCTAAAAACATTTAAAATAATCCTAAGAATTGCTCTTATAATGAAGAATTATACATTTATTTTAGTGAAAAATTCAGCTTTTTTCGTAATAACTTCTTGATCTTAGTTTGAATTTATATGTCCACCATTCAATCTAGGATGCATGGGAAATGACTTGCAATGCTTAGATGCCCCTTCATGCAAAAAAATCAGCTTACATACAATGTTGCATGATTAGCTTCATGCAACCAATTGTTAGTACAAGAGGTTTCCTAGAAAATTAATACAAACGTTTATATAAAGACAATATAGTATTTCAGGCAAAGCCGGTCAAGTGAAAACAGATTTTCGTCCACCGGACTTGACATTTTTTGAATTGATGCTCGGCTTGGTGGCCTAGGGTGGCCTTTGTGGCCTATGGGGCCCAGAAATCGATCTCACCGCAACAGGGTTGTGCGACAGGGTTGCTATTTATCCCTCTAAAAACAAACCCTGCTAGTGAAATGTTCGATTCGACGCCCTATTAGCAAGCATGGCTCTGGAGGATCTTAATCCTTTTTTTCAATTTGCCTGATTTGCATTTTGAGCCCTAGAAAGCTCCGTCGGAGACTGCAAATCCCAAAAAGTAAAAAAAAAATCACGCGTGGCCTTTCTTGACAAATCCACAATGAAGACATGACCTAATTTAAACACTTATGTATATCTTTCTTAAAAACATGCTACTCGGATAAAAAAAAAAAATTCGATCCACCGACCTCTGGGTTATGGGCCAAGCGCACTTCCGCTGCGCCAAAAAAGATATGTTACTTTGTTATTGCGAGCATTTGTAAATATCTGTCTAGGCCTAAAATATACTGGTAATAAACAAATAAGCTAAATTAAGTAAGATATTAGATATAACCGAGAAAATTTGTGCAGATTTTCATTTTGAGCCCTAGAAAGCTCCGTCGGAGACTGCTAATCCCAAAAAGTAAAAAAAAATCGTGCGTGTCCTTGCTTGACAAATCCATAATGAAGACATGACCTAATTTAAACACTTTGTAATACTTCTTAAAAACATGCCACTCGGATAAACATATTAGCAGCTAGTGGTTTCGAACCACCGACCCCTGAATTATGGGTCCACCGCGCTTCCGCTGCGCCAAGATGCTGATAGTAAGTGTAAAAAGATACGTTACTGTGTTATATATCTTGCGAGCATTTGTAAATATCTGTCTAGGCCTAAAATATGCTGATAATAGATAAATAAGCTAAATTAATGAAGATATTAGATATAACCGAGAAAATTTGTGCAGAATTATTTTGGAGCCATGAAAAAAGGAAAATACACATAGACCAATAATGCTGATAAAACTTTATTGAGATTAATAAGTTTTTCCATATACTATCTATATAGAAACACTTTTACCAGTATTATACTCCATAAGTCCGTATAATACTGATAAAAAACTTTTGGTAAATTTGTAGTTTAGAACATAGGCCTAAATTAGCTGTAATGAAAGTGAATATATCACCTGATGTCTTTTTTAATGCTCTTTCATTATTCAATAATTGCGTCTGGGGCACACTCTATTTTGAGCCCTTAAAGGGCTAAAATGGCCAGTGAAAACAAATCACCATTTGTAGCGGATTAATTAATAAAATATTATTTTAAGAACAAATTTGCAGAAATTTATAAAAAGAGCTAGAAACCCCTGTTTTACCTTTTGTTTTACCTTTTTGGGCCCTGTTTTGTTTTACCTTTTGGGCCCTATTAAGTGCTCAAGATGGAATTTGTTCCAGAAATGATTATTTAATTATAGAAGAACATAAGAAAAAAGATCTAGTGATGTATTCACTTTCATCCTAGCTAAATTTTGTTGTAAACTACAAATTTACCAAACTTTTGTCAGTATTATATGGAGATTTAACTGTTGCTTTTCTTGTGACCCGTCTGTTAATAGGCTTGTTTTTTCACTCATCAATGTGCTAAGATCTTACATCTTTTGTCGGAAAACGCTTAAAAGTGAAATCTTTGAATAAAGATCTTACATCTTTGGTTGTTTTTGTGCAAACGTCTTTCATCATTCTGCTCTGATCAGCGGTCTGAGAACAATGATGAGTAGATCATCAAAGTTCTCTCATCATGGTTCTATTTGGCAGAAAGATTGCGTCTTTCGCGTATTTTGCCAACATCAGCGAGCTGTAAGTTCTTAGAACAAAGATGAGTTGAAAAACGATAATCTTTGTAGAAAGATGTAAGATCTTAGATGAAAGATCTTAGCGCTAAAAAACAGGCCTAATGATAAAAATAATGATAATATATGGGATATGGAACTTTAAAAGAAGAGAAATCACCAAGCTCTAAAGAAGTTGGCGTTATTCAGGGTCACTAATTGGAGGAGAACGATGTGGGAAGGACCCCCTCCCTAGATTATTTTGTCAACTGGCCTATATGTCATCCCAATATATAACATTTGTATTGTTCCATAAAAAGTTTATTCACGGAACCTTTTTTTAAATTGGGTTGCTAGCGAGATTTGAGTTTCTTGCCCTTGAGGGGCTGTCCAGGGATAATTGCGAGGCTAAGATTGTAGTTCTAGCCCCTTGTTTGTTATTAGTTGTTCTCCAGATTTTCTTCTTTTTTCCGATGGTTTTTGCTGGATTACATTTGCCCTCCCCCCCCCCCTTCGACCCCTGATTAACTCAACCTTGTTCAGCTTCATCTGTTTAACTTAACCCTCGCTCAACTCAACCCCATTGAATTAAAATAAAACACGACATAAGAACTAACCAAGGAACAAAGACCATTTCATTGAGTTAACTTACATCACTATTGACAAAACGGGCTGAACTATATTTTCTAATTAGGTTGCTGATGTCAAGGAGGGTGGTTTTTAATGGGGGTCGAGTCAAATAAGGTTGGCTTAAATGGGGATTGAGTGGCATGAGGGTAGAGTTAAACGAGGGTTGAGCTAAGTGACAATTGAGTAGTATGCTTCGTCTGGATTTGCGTACAACACTAGGAATTACCATGCTATTTGTGTACAGCACTAAGACCATGCTATTTGCGTACGGCCATAGGACCATGTTATTTGCGGAGACATATAGGAATTTCTACATTATTCTATAGAAGCTCTACAGCTTTTCAAAAAGATTCAGAGCTCCCTCACATGGCATTATAATTTGAATAGACTATGTTCCATCTTGTGCTAGCTAGGGCCTTGCACAATATGTTATGAAGGATAAGTTTTTCTGACATAATTTACGTAGACTAGATTTCTACTTCATGATATGCATGTCTTTTAGGGTAAATGCGTGTCAGAAAACCGGTGCGTCTTGTTTAGCTGCCAATATATTCAACTATTTCTTTTGTATATATTCAAGTTTTAGATTATAATTTTCTACAGTTTGAATAGTTCATTCAATCTATCAGTATCAATATTTTTGCAATCATTTACATAGATATGGAATATTCTAAGCGAATTCTGGTGAGTAAAATTTTCTAATTATTATAATAAAAAAGAAATCTATTTGTTTGTCTCGCCATTAAGTCAATTCAAATTTTAGGGGGACTTAGCCCCCCTCCCCTCTAACAATACAAAATATTAAAATATAATTAGTATATTCTATAGAAAACACTAATTATGCTTTTTTCTATTATGTAAAAAAAAAACCACTCCTAGGTGAGTAAAGCCGTCGGACCTCAGGTCTATACTTAAGGAGGGGATATAGGTGGGACCTACAATTTATTCACCGATAATTTTGGGCTATGTTATTTTAGGAGAAAGTGAAAGATGTATTTATTAAGCTATTAATTGTTTAAAGCATATTCCAGCCTAGGTAGCATACTAGGACCCCGAGGCTGTTCAGTATGGTGAATGTATGTACGCGAAGGAATATTTGAGCAGAAAAATATTGGTTTGTAAAAAGTAGCAGGCAATCTAAAGTGCTAATTGTTATAGCACTACAAACATCAGAATTGCCTTTATAGGTCAAATTATATTTTTTTTTTGGGGGGGGGGGTGTTCTTTGAAATCTCCCTTCCCTCCAAACTCAAAATTTTCAAAAATTTTACTTTAAAAGCTTTTTTTTTTAAATATTTCTAAAGTGCTAAGATACATAGAGTGCTACAAACACCAGAATAAACTTTAGAGGGCAATTTATCTGTAAAAGAGGGCTTATTATTTCATTACTATTTTTTTTCTTTTTTAAGGATGTTGAGATGGATTCATGCAATTACCCTCCCTCCGAAAAGAGACCAAGATGGGATGATATCACATCGATGCAAGCTGCAAGACCATCAGTCATCAGATATGCTAGCTCCAATACAAGTTCGATGGACCAGCCAGGAGCCTCTCAAACCTCCATGCAACCTGGCAGAAAATTCAAGAGAGAATGGATAGATCCTCATAATGCATCAATCTCATCCAATCAAGATCGGGAGGACAATCCTCTTCATGCTTTGCCAGGGACTTCAGATTTACAAGTGCAGTCAGAATTTGTAAATGTATATATTTTTTTTCTTTCCGTATTTTCTAAAATAAGGCAAATTTTCTCAAGCGCGTAACTTTCGATGAGCAAAACTTAAATTTGTTTCTAAACTATTCTACAATAATTCATTCCTATTTCATTTTCTTTCATTAGCATTAGCCAAATTAGCAGTATATAAAAGAGTGGTTATAACACAGAAGTAGCAAATAGCTTATCATACTTTTCTACAGATTTATTAACCTTACCTGTAATTTCTCTTTTAAGCAAGATGTTTTCTAATGCAAAAATCCATTATTTCATTAAACAAACTTTATATAAACAAAAATCACTATTTCACAGTTGTCAATTGAACAACCTTTTTTAAACTGGGATGTGTTTTGCACTTTGCTTCTGTGCGTATTTAAACCTTTATCAAAATAACCCATCAGAAAATTTGAATTTTAATCTGACAGGTATAATTTGAATGTTAAACGCTCGTTACAAAAGTGGATTTCAAATAATCGGATGTTTTTATCTTAGATGAAGAGAGAGATATTAACACAGGAAAAAAGGATTCTTAATAATATAAAATGTGACAACGCAGTGTTATCAAAAACATTTTTTGGGCGAAACTGTTTTGGATATTTTAGGCAATTATTTCGGCGAAACAGTTAGAGACATTATAAAAGATGATTTTAGAATATGTTTTCAAAATGGATCTGGGGCTGAAACTCTAGGGTCGTTATAATACACAATTTCTATTTGAACAGTGTTGTGAAGTCCTCTACCCCAACTACAAATGGCTCCGATCCTCCTACCCCAAAGGAAGCTCCCGATCCCCAAAGATCCTCCCCGGGGCTCTAAAAAGGATCATCCAGCCCTCATTCAGGTAAACATACAACTAAAATGAACATGAATTTTTCAACTTTATGAAATAATGCTTATTTCACATAGAAAATAAAATCTTTTTTCTACAGATTAATGAAATAGCACTGCCATCAGATGATGGAACATCGGCATTTACAGAACAAATTCTATCACCGCCAACGGAGTTCAGAGACGAACCTACATTAGTTGTAGATAATATGGAATGGCAAGGGGGTTTTCTTAAAGATGTTTTTGGGACATGGCTAGCCTAGACGATTTAACTTGTGATATTGATATGATAGAGGATCCGGACTGGGTAGATAGATTTATGCATGAACATTTAGGCAATGTTACTAGTACTACCGAACCGGGTCCTCGTAAAGAAATTACGTAGCAGGACAATACAGGCTGGCTTGATCAATTATCCCCAAACACCTTGGAATATGTACTAGGGGACCTCATGCCATCTCCAACCATTGCAGTTGAACAGACGGGGGGTATTGAAAATTCTATGTCACCCTCCCCCATTCCGCTTAATGATACAGCAATAACAATGCAAATTGTTGGGCCTAATTCTTCCAGGGATATTTTTGATGACAACTTTACTATTAGTGAATTGGATCCTGTACAAATAGGTGCAGGACATGAAAATAGTGCTGTCCTCGGAATTACGTGAATTTTAGTTTTTAGAGTCTGCTCTAAGTCTCATACAAACATATAGGGTAGATTTTAACCCTCCCGAGGAAAACGTGGTTGACGGGAGCATTAATTTAACTGACCCTGTGAATGTTCTCCATAACTACATCGACAGAATTTGAGCACCAATTAAGATTCAGATTCAGAAATGGGGGGGGGGGGTTAAGGGGGAGTTAAAGCATCAGTTAATCAGAAAGTTTATTTACAAAAGGGAACATCTGGGGATATTTTTTATTTTCATTTTTTAACTGGCAACCAGACTTTTTACCCTGGTCTAAATGAATTTGAGGATAACTTTTTCAACTGGGTGAATAAACTAATCTCAACTTTGGACACGTTTAATGAGAGGGGAAGTGGGTCCACCATTTTATACATTGAACACATGGATCTGAATCTCAGTAGATTTAAAAAAAACTTTATTTTAAGGGGGGCAGGTAGTAGTCGACGAATAAATTGCCACCCAGATTTGTCGGCTACAGGAGGAGTTCAGGGTTTCAGATTTGACATGGGGCTACAATGCTCTAAATATGCATTTTTAGCAGCAGCCCATAAAACATTAAAAAAAATTCATCAATGAAAAATCTCAATGGAGTTGCACGTTACGGCGGAAAAAATTTCCCTAAAGTAAATTTTTACTGTTTAGAGGGGAAGTTTCCGGTGTCCTTGAAAGAAATAACCATATTCGAAAAAGCAAATGAAAATCTTGGGTTGGGGGTGGTTATTCTCCAGTATGACACTGAATTTGTAGATGGGGGAAAAACCAAATGAAAAAGGAGTTTTGTATTCAGTGAGGACACCGACGGTGGAAAATGTTAAAAATTGGGTTTGGGTTGTTTACGAGCCTCTCAAAGATGTAAATTCATATGGTCATTTTTTCCCTGTTACAGCAAAAAGTCGACTCTTATCCCAAGGCAAAAAATATGGGGAACGTTTCTATTACCCCATGTGCCTTTCTTCATTTAAAATTGAAAGAACATTTTCGGATCACATGAACCATTGCAAAATTCATGGGAATCAACGAATTGAAATGCCGGCAGAAGGCAAAGATACATTACAATTTAAAAATTTCCAAAATTCCCTGCTACAAGTTGATAAAGTGTCTTTGGACTGTGAAACAAGACTGACTGAGGTATCAGACCCATCAAGGCCAAATATAGTCAAGGAACACAAACTAGTTGCGTGTTCCTACGCACACGCCCGTCGCGATTCCAACAATAAAATGCAGTTTGAAGAGTTTTTTTTGGCTATGGATGAGCAGGGTAGCATGGAAAAGTTATTGGTATCTTTAATAAAAACAGCAAACGGCGCAATTTCACGATTGCGTCACACCAACTACCCAATGAGATTGTCAGATAAAGAGCAACTGGCGCTAGAAAAGGGGACAATTTGCTGGGTTAGTAGGGGTGCTCTTGCCCCAAAAGACGCGGTGCAGGATCACGACCACCTTATTGATCCCAATTCAACGGGAAAAAGTAACTTTTGGGGCTGGGGTCACAATTCATGTAATTTAAAAATTAAACAGCAACATTTTCTTCCGTTTTTTATACATAACTCTAACTATGATCTGAAGTATGTACTACCAGCATTGGCGCATCTTCAAAGAAATGGAACAGTGGATGATGCATGGGTGATAGACAGCTTTACCTACAAAATCTTACCTAAATCATCGGAAAAGATGCTTGTTTTGGAATTTAAGTGGAAATTTGTTAAAGCCGACGTTGAGTACACGAATAAAATTCGCTTTTTAGATTCCTACAGTTTTTTCCCCAAATCATTGAGCGAAATAATTCAGGTACAGAAAAACGATAACGGCTGCAATGCTATCCCCCTTCTCAAGCAACAATTTCAAAATGATTTATATGATTTGTTGACGGTCAAGGGCATATATCCTTATGATTATTATTGTTCCATGTCGAGATTCACCGAGGAAACTATTCCTCCGATTGAATCGTTTTACGATAGTCTTCATGATTGTAGTTGCACCCTCGATGAATACAATTTTGATAAAAAAAAAGTTTGGGCAGAGGGAGGGTGTAAAAATGGGTTTGACTACTGCAAGCTGTATTTGTCGAGTGACGTGTTAACTCTGTTATACATTATGTGTAAAAATACGGATAAAATCTATGAGGAATTTAATCTTGATTCGGGCTATTATTTTTCATCTCCTCATCTAGTGACGAACCTCATCCTACAAATTAGTGGGGAAAAATTTGGCTAATCACAGACATTGATCAGCATCTGTTCATAGAAAGGTCAATAAGGGGTCGCTTTGTTTTTCATGGGGATCGTATCTTGGAAACTGATCCAACAAGAGAGAAAAAGGGGACAAAATCAGATGCAGTTTTCCTTGATATGAATTCTCTCTACCCCTCGGCCATGTCCCATTATGCGCTACCTTGCGGTGACTAAAAATGGCTCATCGACCCTAAAGCTCCCCATTTCCCCAACATTGGCGACAGTGTTGAGGGGAATGGGCCGGTTGGATGGTTTTTTGAAATTGATGGGGAGATACCAGTCGAGCATCATGATTCAGTAAAGGATTTTGTTTTCCCTTGCATCAATAGACCTGTGACTAAGGACTCTTTGAGCCCTCGCAATAGGTGTTTAGTCGAGGTGGATGGACTGCATTGGAAACCTTCAAAATAAAAACTTATTGCTGACTTTCTGCTGAAAAAAACATAGTTGTACATCATGTAGCTTTAAAATTAATGTGCAACAACTATTTAAACTTCAAAAAGGATCACAGAGCGCTCCAGTTTAGTCAAAAACCCTATCTGAAAACGTTTGTTGACACTTTTGTCAAGAAGCGTTCTGAAGCGCAAACGAAAGCCGAAAAAGAAATTTATATGCTCTTTTTGAATTCGGCTTTTGGCAAAATGTGTGAGAGTGTTCGCAAAAGGAATCGTTGTGAACTCGTTACCGATCCCGAACAATGTGCTTGAATTATTACCGATCCAAATTACACTTCCTTCACAATCATTGGCCCGGACATGGTACTATTGAATAGGAAAAAAAGACGCATTGTCTTGAATGAAAATATTCCCTCAGGCAGTGCGATCTTGGAGATCTCTAAAAAGCTCATGTTGGAATTTTACTGCAATGTGGCTAGGGTAAAGTGGCCGAAAAAGGGGCAAGTAGAGGTCTGCTACGGGGACACGGATTCTCTACTTTTAACAGTAAGAACCCCAAATCTAATTGATGATTTGGCGCACGGTGAAATTATCAGCTCATGGGTGGACTACACCAATTGGAGCGGTCTTTACCCAGAGCTAGTTAAACGTCGGGCACCAAATCAGCTTTTATTTTTTAAATCTGAAACGGGAAGCGACTTGATTTCCCGGAGTATGTTTGTAAGTCCGAAGGTGTACTTTATGCAGACACACGACGATGAAATCAAGAAACGTTGCAAAGGAGTACCCACGCACTATGTGGATAAGAATTTTGACATGGACATTTATAGGAATTGTATTGTTCAAAATACAGTTCCACGAGCCAAATTGCTGGCAATTCGTTCTCTCAGCTCCAGGAACTTTACTGTAAATGTAGAAAAAATTGCCATGAGTACCATTTCCGGCAAAATCTATGTTTGTCAAGATGGTGTGACTACCCTCCCCCTTGGACACTATTTAACTTCAGACCGGGCCGAATGTGTTATCCATAGAGAAAGTCTCGGTTTGAATAAAGTCCTGTAAATTATTTCCTAAATCTTTGGGAGTGCCCTTGCGACCTTTGGGGGAGAGGGGCCTCTCGGCCTGGGGGGAGGGGGGGGCGGCCACTAGCGCGGGGCGCACCGCCACTATAAAAGTTTTTTTTTACTTAGAGCAGATTTTTTTGTAGATGTTTAATTTAAAAAAAAGTGATACTTTTTCAAGTGCTTTAATCTAATGTTCTATTTTTCTCTATAAATAAACAAAAAAAAGTATTTATTTAAGTGTTTTTTCTCTGTGTGCCTATGTAAATGTTGTATTTTTTTTATTATAAATAAATTTAAAAAGAAGTGTATTTTTTAATGTTTAATGTGCTTTTTTCAATGTATTGTTACCTTTTTATATGCATATAATAAAAGAAAATATGATTCTTTATTCGTCTTCTTCTTATTATTATTCTTGAACGGAGTAGTAGTAGGGAAATTATTTAGTCATTAGACGTCTATAGTCTACAGTTAGATGTCCAGGTGATCTGTTGAAGGGAACATGTATCAATTTAAAACACCATTCAGATCGTTTCTGTGTGGGCCTTCAATGTCGGGAAAAACAACACTCTTAACTAAAATAATTAAAAATTGTGATAAAAAGTTTGTGGAAAATCCGAAAAAAATCTACTATTGTTACAGTATTTGGCAAGATTCATACGATAAAATAAAAGCAATTACTGCCATCACGGGTTTGGTGCAGATACAATTCATACAGGGACTTGATGTTTTCAACATTATTGAACCAAACTCTTTGCTGATCTTTGACAATCTGGCTGCATCTATTGAACAATGGTCCCAGGAAATGCTGCAATTGTTCACTGTTCGCACTCATCATAAACAGATTTCCGTTACTCTGGTTCTACACAATCTCTTTCATCAGAGCAAATGTGTGCGAACACTTGCTTTGAACTGTAGCTACTATATCATCTACAGAGTTGTTCGTGATTATAGCTCGCTAGTAACCCTCTAAAAGAAGACCTATTCAGGTGTTCCCAAATTTCTGATTCTGGCATACACTCGGGAGACCAACGAGACTAACTGTTGCATCCAGTTGGACCCTACCCGGTCTACATACGTGTATCCACGTGTAGCTAAGGGCACTATTGGCAATAAAATTACCACATACCTATCTGTGACCAATAAGAGGACCTAGTACTTGCTATAATGACACTGAAGAAACTACACGAAAATAGACATTTGTTTTCAGTTCTAAGCACTTCAAAACCTCTGCTTAGGAAGGCTTTACTCAAACATGGTATGGACAATGATTTCATTCATCTAATATCTGAACTTTGTTTGAATTTTACTGAGGGTAATGTTCAACTGTCAGAAGTAGTTAAGCAACAGGCAAAGCAACATCGTTCCATTGTTCGTACATTGGCCTCTAAAAAGAAAGGAAAGAATTTTAAAAGGAAACGACTTCATCAGGCAGGCGGTAGCTTTTTCACGCTTTTTCTGCCAATAATTGCAGGACTAGTAAACAGTTTACTCTAGAGAATGGCAAAACCCTATAAATTGACTCCAAGAGAACTCGCTCTCTCACCCGTGGAAAACTTTGAGAATAATCTGAGTAAATTCCTTGACAATGAAAATATTGAGGATGATAAAAAACTGCTTTTACTTCAAGATGCACTTCGCCGAGCTGACAAACACAAGTCCTATCGGTCGAAGCTTACTGCTGCTGGTATTGACCACAAAAAAGAATCATCTTCTCAAGTGTCTGCTGCTGCTGGAACACAATTAAAGAAGGAGGAATTGTATTCAATTGTATTGAAAATGGGAAATCTAATGCCCCACTCATATCGTGAACAAAGTAAACGACTCCTAACTTATCTCATGGAAAGTGGTCAAGATCATATTCAAGTTGAAAGCAATGGGAAAGGGATTATAATTCAGGGCAAGAGCTATAATCTACTTGATTTAATCTATGACATGGTTACAAATCGTAAAGGACTATTATCATTTGACACTCATCTATACAACTTTCTAAATATACTAAACTTTCCCAAAAGTCTTATTGGCAATGGACAAATTCTAAAAAAATTAAATGAACAAGCATCATCATCATCAACATTGACACCATTAAAACATGAAGAAGAAGAAGATTTTAAATCAATTTTGGAAAATACTAGCACACCACTGATAGCTAGACAAAAGCAAAGACGTATCAAGTCAATGTCACCATTACCACCACCACCAACAGCCAGTATACAAAACGGTAGCGGACGTTACACAACGTGTTTACATTCAAAATGGTTGAAGTTCTGAAAGGTGTTTATGAAAATATTGGTGAAGCGGGGAGTTTAAGTTCCCCCAACACACTTTCCAAAGTCACTGGTATTCGCACTAAAAGTGCACAAGAATATCTACAAAATGAATCAAGTTACACTCTGCATAGAAATAATATACTTCGTGCCAATCAATATCGAAAAACTAAAGCCTATTACCCGGTCCATACACTACAACCAGATCTATTGACTCCAGATGAGACTCAAAGAAGTCATAATATCCCTTACAAGTACAGTCTACTAGCAATCAGTGTTTTTAGTCGCCATGAGCATGCTGTTTCATGGTAATCAAGGAGAGGTGTTGAAGTTGCTCAGTCTATTGAAAGTATTCTCGAACAGGATTCATATAAAAAAATTCAAACGGATTGTGGTAGTGAATTTGTGAATCCCCATGTCGCAAAAGTACTAGAGTAATATAGTACACTGCTCTATCATAGTCACGGTCCTATAAAGGCCGCATTGGCGGAACGATTGATAAGATCTATTCGACTCTTAATTTCAAGATATTGTACATTGAAAAATACATCGACTTTTATTCATGATCTAGATAAAATCATGTTAATTTATAATCAACGACCTCATCGATCATAGTCCAGCTCTCCGGCAATGGAAGTTCATCATTATGTTCATGATACAATTGACACCTTTCTTAAACAGTATTCCAATGAATCAATTGTCAAGAAGAAAAATAAATTCAATGTTGGTGATGCTGTTCGAATTAATAGAACAACTTATGTTTTTGAAAAGGGGAATTAATTGTGGTTCACTGAACTTTTTAAAGTTGCAAAAATCCTAGACACCAAACCCATAACTTATCGCCTGCTTGATACCAAAGATGAAGAGATTGTCGGCGGTTTTTATGACTATGAACTGCAAAAAGTTAAAAATGCTAGTGAAATCTATCAAGTTGAAAAGATATTAAAGACACGTACTCGAGGGGGTAAGAAACACTCACTTGTTCGGTGGCTAGGATACACCTCTGATTTTGATTCTTCGATCGGTGTTAGATATTGACAATGCCCAATGATTTCTATGTAACATTCATGTCCAACGTTTCCGATCCTCTCTACAACGACTTGAATACGACAAGTGATTTTTGGACAAAACTCTCCCCTGCCATCAAATTTGACGGTGTGTATGAAGTGGCTCTTGTCGACTGTATCCTCAAAAATACCTATGACATCCTGAGAAAGGATCGTGTGTATGATATAAAAGTTATACTATTCGATTGGACACTCTTTGTCGACTATGAATGGGTTGAAGCACTTAAATCTAACGAATATCCACATGCCAAATTAAAATATATTGAATATGATAATATGGGAGATTTGTGTCGTACAATCAGTAGAAAAATCTCATATCGTAGGAATGGTACATTCCATTTTAATTATTCATTGGAACATGATAGGATTTACATTAGCTCACCTGTTGACACTGAAACAATTATTCTCAATGATAATCTGAGAGATGTTCTTGGCTTTAAACAGAATATGATCAATGGGAAAGATGCTGGCACCGTTTACGGGATGGATCAAGTTATTTTTGCTGATTATCCACCTGGTTTTGCCTCGGACTCTTGCATGTTTATCAATGCATCCTTTGTGGAATTTTCGAGAGTCGGTAATTCAAATGTCCCCCTCCTGCGTGTTCTTGAACGAAAAACAACTCATGAACTTGTTCATCACTATAATATAAAGCATCTTCAGTATGTTCCTGTGAACACTTCGTATTTGGAACTCTGTCAGTTAACACTAAGAACTGAATTAGGCGATCCTCTAGCAATAACAAAAGGCTTAGCAGTGATTAAATGTCATTTTCGACTCATTGTCAACGTTGGCACAATCACCTAAAATGAACAATAGAAGAATTTCATTTGTCTGTCCCGATATTGGTCGTTACAGTACTTTGGGGAATAAAACAACGAAGGCCAATAAGCAGAAGAAGAAAAAGAAAAAGATTTTTAGATCAAAGAAGGATTTCTTCTCTTAAGATGAATTATCTTCCCCAGAAGGAATCATATCCATCAATCAGCTCCTCATTTAATCTATTCAATGCTGAAAATGTTGATGTCAGTGTCAGGCATGGCTACTATGAACAATTTCATCCCCAACAACCCCTCTCGGAGAATATACACTTTCAGATATTTTCCAATGAAGACTATTACATTGATTTGTTGTCAAAATTTATTGATTTAAATGTTGTTGTGAAGAAAAAGTCAGATAATACAACTACAAATGCCGGCGATGGTCTCTCCTATGAAAACTGTATTCTACAAAACCTATTCAAACAGATTAATGTATTTATTAATGGAACATTGGTGAGCACTACCAATAATTTATCAAACTATGAAAGCTACACACAATTTATGATGATGACGCCAAAGGCATACAAAGAGTTGAGAGGACAATCATTGGGCTATGAATATCGATCAGGTGTTGATACTGATGGTGAGTTGACTACTGCAGTGACCCAGGAGTATCATCTAGTTGGAAAATTAAATCATGAGATATTCAATATATCCCAATGGCTACCCCCCAATGTCAAGATTGACATAAAGTTACAGATGGCACCATTGAATTTCATTTTGAGAAAAAGACTTCCTGCAGCACCCGATGGAAATGTCAATATCACATCGGCAATTCTCTACAATCCGAAAACAACAGGTTATGAGCTCTGTTGCATTGGCAGTGGAAAAGCTAAGAGCCAATGGTAACAACATTAAACTTCTTGTTCCCCATACAATCACCAATCAACGTCACATTGCCGCCGGCTCTCGTAGCTATAGTAATTCATCATTTATCAATGGAGAAATCCAATCAAAATTGGCTTTGGCCTTTGTGAAGAGTGGCAGTGCCGTTGGATAATGGACAGAGTCCCCCATGATTGTAATTTTTTCGGTCTATCTAGCCTTGTGTGCAAAGTGAATGGTATTCCACTGTACACCTATCATTTGACGAAAATCCTATAGAACTCTGTACGAGTTGACCATGCAATCCCTAGATCATGGCTCTCAACTATTTGAAAATGGAATAACCGATTCAATGTTTTCAAAAAATCATGGGGTTATTATTTTGAACTTGTCAGGCACACAGAATATGAGTATAGTACGAACAGGGAATGTACGTTTAGAGTGTACATTTGCTGATGCTCTGACTGAGAGTATCACGCTAATATCACTAAGTCAATTTGAAACCTATTTGGAAATCACACCCGACGGCAGTGTTCTACTAGACCTTGCACCATGAACACAAACCAAATAATCAATGTATTTAGTATGGATAAATACATGTCCCAGTACAAGTCCTATTGCATACCTTCGGACTTCATTGAAAAAATTCCAAGCGTTAACAATACCCTAATCATTGTTAATAGCATTCCGTCGACTTTGAAGACCAGTCATTGGCCATGCATCTTTCAAACAGCGAAGAATATTGCATTTTTTGATCCTCTTGGCCTATCGTATAAATTCTACGCTCCTTACATCAGCATCTTTATTGAAATCAGTGGGAAAACCATTATTCAAAATCAACGAAGAGTACAGGATTTAACGACTAAGACATGTGGCTTTCATGCACTACTCTTTTTCATGTTCAGATGTCGTGGCTACACCTACAAGCAGTTTCTCAACATCTACATTGACTTTCCTCGATTGAACGACTTTCTAGTGGAGAATATGCTTACAAGTGTATTTAATATTGATTTGAGTGCTCTAAGAATAAAATGTTCTAAAAATGTATGTGGAATTGTTTATTAATAAAAAAAAATATATACATCATAAAACGACTTTTCTACTCTTTAGATTTCATCCACTACTATGTATTTGTCGACAACAACTAGAGCAGGTAGATTATCGGAATTCACAGTTTACTGATCCTGATGTACTGCAATGTCAGGGTCACATTTTCTACAGTAGATTGTGACTTCACGCTTGTCATATCTCTTTGTATAGTCAATGATACTATTCTCATTCATTCTATAGAATTCACACGTTTCAATCTGTGTATTTGAAGCAATTTCACAAACAGTGTCTTCAAGTGTCGAATCACATTCCGTCACAGCCAAATAAAAATCAGTGGGCTTATAATCATAACACCCATTGTCTTTACAACAATGACGTAGAAACCATATTCTTTTGTTGTTCCAACAGTTGAATCGCTGACCCAGTTCCTCCTCCCAGAACAATCTAAAACCACGACGATACCTCTCTTGTAGCAAGAAAAGAAATTCACGCCTAAGATTCTTTCCAATCATACTGGGATATTTACTCTTCTACTGATTAAATTTATCAGAGTGACAATTTGAGCTTAGGTGTCTTCTACGATGAGAGTCACATATTTTTTCAAGACAAGAATTACGACCTTTAATTTGTACAGCATATCCTCTATGCAATTTACACGGGTTGCAAAATCTACACTTTTCATCATACTCATCAATCATTGTGCAATTCTCACATTTTGACCAGCTGCCCAGTGTGTACATACATAACGGACATGTATGGAACATTTTGTCATGTGTTGACACTCTCACTGCCACAATGAAACTGAGCTAGCAACAACAAAAACTGTCTGAGAGAGAGAGAGGAGTAAATCATCCTTGAGCACAATCTTTCTCATGAAAAAAGTCCTAAATTTCTAAACTAATGTTTAAAAGCATATCCACAATATCATTTTGCCGTGTTGTGACCAATATATCAATAAATTGTGTAAATGCATTTGGACCACGACGTAGAAGTTTCATACAATAGTCTATTGATGGAGAATCAGTTTTCATAATATCGACAAGCATTCCCCGAGAAAATATCTTCCTTTGAATAGACAGCTCTAGAAAATCGTCATCTAGAAACATATGTTTTTCCATAAGAACTAGATTCCTCATGATTCGCTCTTTCTCGAATCTGCCCATTTTTTAGAGTCCTAACACTCTCGCATTCAACTTCGGAATAACCAGAACTTTTTCTACTCTAAAAATATGCGCTTGTCTACTATAGAAAGAAAAAATACCATTGATTTAGAAAGAATTTTATTGAGTATAATTACAATAATAATAATATTCACTGATGAATTTTGTTCTCATCAATGTATTTCGATAGGACATCTAATGCTGATCGAAGTTTATTTATATGGAGAATATTCACTTTTCCAGCAAAACATAGCTGCTCCTCCTGCTTAAATTTTCTTAATGATATCACGTATCTAGCATACATAGTGTCCCATTCAAGACATAGTCTACAACCAGCGGTTATTTCCACAGCCACATTGGGTACTCGTATATCGTTGCTGCTGTTGTCGGCTCCATCATTAATCTCCAATAATGTAAATGCACCACTCATTTTTCTCTACTAATATCCTCGCAAATAAATTATTCTCGTTGAATTCAATTCTCTTACTAATATGAATTGTAAAGAAAACTATTCCTTTTATTCAAATCCTCATCACCAATCAAGTTATACTCACTCTCTTTGAAAAGGTGTAGAGCTTCAATAGAATAAGGTAGAAATTGCTATATACGCAAGCAAATACCATGGTCCTATGGCCGTACGCAAATAACATGGTCCTAGTGCTGTATGCAAATAGCATGGTCCTAGTGCTGTACGCAAATAGCATGGTAATTCCTAGTGCTGTACGCAAAGCCAGATGGAGCATACTACTCAATTGAGCTGCTTGGGGTTGAGTTGCACAGTGGTTAAGTTAAACTCGGGTTGAGCTGAACGAGGATTGAGTCAAATGGGTTGCGTTAAGCGAGTGTTCAGTTGCACGGACCCCTCTTCCCCCCAAATTTTAGAAAGTATATTTTTTCGTTTCTTCAGTTAAAAGAAGTGAAAAAAATCCTTGCCCTTCCCTTAAATTTTCGTGAATTGGTGCCCTTGTCTGCTTGTGAAGATACGAAAAACACCTGTTAAGGTTTGATTGTAACTTTAGAATGACGCTATATGGGCTCTCTCACTTTGCATTGTTTTATTTTCATTTTATTGTGAAATATATTGTTGATTTAGCCGCAGAGTTTCTTAAGAGCTTGATGCCTAACCATTTTTTTGTTTTTTGTTCCTCAGTTATTTTTTCAAATAAATTGAATTGAAATTTCAAAAAAAATCTTAAATGCCAATTCTGATAGAAGTCAAAAATCATATTGAAATATGTACTTGTCGTGATTTTATATAGGATTGTCACCTGATCATTTAAACAACTCTCTAAACGATTACTGAACCTTCTATGCTGGGAATATTCATCAGATTTCAGAATAAATATTTTCTTATCGGTCCTATTTATGGCATTTCTTTTCTTAGGATCTCTGGGAATCTGGGCCATGGGCTGAATATGCTTATTTTAAATGGTGAGTCACGTGACAACGACGACAGTTCTTTCCAACCCCTAAAACAGAGCCATCTAGTAATAGAAGCTTTTGGTTTGCTTGACGCCTGTGACCCTGCAAAGAGGATTTTTATTGAGGAAAGAGTGGTGTTATATTTACGGTATAAAAACACGCCATCTGATTGTGTGAAGATATTTGAAACAAAAACCGGCTATCGCTCGATTGGCTTTAGGTAAATTGTGACTTTGTCATACGTACGTCATTTTGTCATACTAACATTTTGTCAGTTGTAAATTTTTACATTTTTCGTAATGCAATATGCCATTTTGTCATTCTTTATGGACCTAGTGTTTTTAACAATCGGATGCAGAGACGTGCCTTTTTCAATGTTTGAGCTAAGGGGAAAATGAGTAACGAAATGTGTCGAAAACAAGGGACGCAAAAAGGATTGGGCTTTACTTAAAACAGACATCGAGTTGATCTAAGCTATAAAAACGCATCAATGAAAAAATTCGTTCAGTCGCGGAACGATTTTTAAAAAATCTAAGTTATGTAAAGCGCAATCGGTTTTGCGAACCTTGTTTTTCTTTATATTCATAGGTTTTGCGAAAAAAAATTCACTTCTTAGTCTGTTTTGAAAAGAGTTAAAGAAAACAAATTATTCTCGATTCAATTCTTTGACTATATTAGAAAAAATAAATCAAACATAAGGTACCAAGGCCATATGTAAGTGTTCTTACTTCTGCGCTATCAAGTTTTCCATAATAATGTTTGTTTTATACTTTTTGCTGTGGCTAATCACCCTTTTATGTTGTTTTTTTATACCAAGAGGGAGTATACAAGAGGGTGAAATTTTTACGTTATGCTAATGCACTGTCATCGAAAATACATATACTGATACAATTTGGTATGGGATAAACCAACAAACAAAAAACGGTACAAAAAACCCGATGAGTTAAGTAAAACGAGATAAAAAAAAAAAAAGAGAGATAGAGAATCGGAAAGATTCCAGCGATTTAAAAGAAACTTTTGATTTGTTTGATGCTTTCTCCATTCTGATGCACAGTATTTACTGTTGCAGATCTGAGGGGGAAAACTACCCCCTCTTCAATGGACATGCTCGCCCCTTTTCCTCCTACTGTATAATTGTCTTCAAAATTTATGGCGCGTTTCCTCATATTTACCTTGTGGTAGCACAGTGGATTGATATCCTGCTTGGCAGTATGGGGTCCGGGGTGCAATTCTAGCTACTGCAAGGTCAGGTGACAGACATTCTACCTCTCCTGTCTACCTGCGTGTAAAAAACGCCCGACAGCTGAAGCGAGATTCGACACCCCGTGTTTCGTCAGTGGCTCTGGAGGATCTTTGTTATTAGCCTTTATTATCCCTCCTCAAGATTGTGTCTCTGTCGCTTATTTTTTGTGGTCAGTACCGGCTTCCAAGTACAAACCCCTTTCCCTAATTAAAATAAATCCCCACTATTGTGAGTTTATTACGGAAATCAAATAGTCAAAGTAACATTTGGTCACGTTCAATCCATGGAGGATGGCAAAGTACCAAAAATTGTCCTTTTTGGAAGTCTAAGTAATAATAGGGATAGGGACGTTCTCCAATGGAATATGAAAAACTTTTTTTTTAATGAAAAGGGAATTCCCAAGAAGGGAGCAACGAGTGAAGCTCTGAATATTAGTGGGAGGAAGGAAGACCTTGCGTCGCTATGTTAGCCCAAAATAGTTTGTGCTACGACGAGTTGTAAAAAATAAAACAAATATTTCAGAGTGAAACTCGCTAAAAAAAACAGGGCTATTCTATTTCTGCTGACGATGTGCAAGACCTGTCGTCCCATTAAGTAACAACAGCAATGTTTATTTGGAAGCACAAAACAATAAAAACAAACATAAATCTGTCTTAAAATCTCCAGCTCCAGTCATCAGGTTCAGTATTAGTTTTAAGGGCTGTATTTAAGATAATACCCTATAATTATTTCGGGAAATTTGCAGAATAGCGGCTCTCCAGAACGAGAACAATATGAGAGCCATTTTTAGATTGTTAATTTTATGTTCTTTTTGTCATGGTAAAAGCGGCATTTGTGACAATTAACCCAGCCCCTGATAGTTCCATACATAGCTCTAGGCTATATACAAACCTAAAATGAAACTTTAAAATAGTACCATTTAATTCGTTATTTTATGGGTTTTTTTTTCAACATAATAGGTGTTACCCTGACAATGCACCCCTTCCCCTGATGGGCAGACATATAGCCCTTATAATATATATTTGTTTTCTGTTCTTTCTGGTTCTAGGTTTTAACCCCCCCCCCCCAGAAAATATCCTTCCGCGGAAATTACCCCCCACCCCACCCCCGGAAAATCCCCCTGCCCCACACCCCCCCCCCCCCCGTGGAAAATAAGGCTTAACAAATTTGAGAATTTTATTTGAGTTTTTTTTTATTTCCATAGAGGGAAGGAATTTTGAAACTTGTATATTATGCGCCACTCACTCAAGTTTACGCTGTGTAAAATTCAAGAACACACCGTTTTTTTGTTAGTTTCTACGTTACTTTAGAAGTAAATTTGGGCTATAGATTTGCACAGTAGGGGGGGGGGTTTAGTAAATCATAGTGGGTCTGCATGCAAAATGTGTTTGGTATAATTATTCTGCATATTAGATAGATAGACAAATAAGTGTATTTTAAAACCAAATATACGACCATGAACACATTAAAATAAGATAAATGAAAGGAACAAATAAAATAAACTTTGATCAGCTATCATCATAGAACAATTAAATTAAAAAATAAATTAACCTAATAAAAGTATTCAATACTTGAAAAAACGGTCATTTAAAAAAAAAAACACTAAGCACTTGGAAAAAACACTTAAATAAAAAATTGCATTTACTTTATACTGGGATTTTTTTTTTTTTTTTTTAAGCTAACAAAATTTTCAGATACCTCTATATTCTTCTTTTTTTTAGTGGCTATATACCTAAAAAAAATTGTTTTCTGCCTTCAAACTGTCCCAATACTTCACCCCCCGGAAAACACCCCTCCCCCCCAAGGAAAAGAAAGCTTTACAAATTTGAGAATTTTATTTGAGTTTTTTTCTTAATTTCTATGGGGGGGGGAGGAGTTTTGTTACTTGTGTATTATGGGTAACTCACTCAAGTTTACGCTGTGTAAAACTCAAGAACAAAACCGGTTTCTTCGTTAGTTTTTTTCAGCTTAGAGCGAGACAAGACAAATAGTAGGAGAAAAATAAGTTTTGACCAGGACACAGAAATGGTTTCTTCATCATCCGGATCGGAAAAAGGTACAGAAATGGTTTCTTCACCATCCGGACTGGAAAAAAATGCTTAACAACATATCAAAAATCTAAATCTCTAGCTCAATGCGAAATTGTTTTTTTTTAATTTTTTTTATTTATTTTCTCAAAAACCGGGAAAAAAAATTAAAAACGTAAACTATAATTTTTTACACATCTTTTTAGATCAGCTTTTGGCTCTGAATTCATTTCTGATAATCATTTCGTTACTTGACCACAAGAAAAATATTTATCAGCAAAAAAAAAAAAAAAAAATGGGGAAAAAAATGTCTTTGGGGAAAAAAACTCTTACCAGCGTTTATCAAGGTCTACTACGGAATAAGTTTGTCGTTCTTGTAGTCTATTTGGCTATGTAAACGAAAGGTTTAGAAAAAAAAAGACTAAACAACAATAAACAGGAATGACAAAACACCTCAGCGCCAAAAACCATGAGACAAGGTAGATTCTAACTTAATGCGTTCAGAGAAAAGCTTTTATCTTATTTTTCAAATATATAGAAATTGCACATCATCAAAATGTAGGAACTAGATTTTTCATCATCACAGTTAACTGTTATTCTTCTTCACTAAGTTCTTCTTCTTGAAACTTCGAATTGTTGCACGAGCTTCCCGTACAGGTACGGCAGGCTATAGTACAATCAAGTCCGTTTTTCTTACAGGTACACTTTTCACTATCACAGCCGTCAATACGACACGAGCATTTGACAATTTTCAGCAGTTGAGACGGAGCGGCAGGGAGATCTGTTTTTATTGGCGCAAAAACTTCGTTATTCTGCGGTTTCCATCCCAGGCGTAAAGGGTCTACTGGGTTCCCGAGCCAGATTTGAACTTGGCAGTAGACTCGTAGCGAGTGGTACTTCGCTGCTGCCTCAGTCGGTGGCAGCTCTTGCGGATGCAAGAAATTGGTGACAGTGCTCAATTTTCTGTGAAAGATTAGCTTTCTGGCAGTGTCCAGATTCGAAACATCAGGGCAACCGTACAGTATCAACAATGCTCGCTCTCCTGCTGCCACAATATCGTCAAGCGATGCGAGCTTGTCGCCAAATATAGCAGCGCTGTCCCTGAAACTCTTGTTGGAAAGTAGCAGCTGAACGGCTTTGCCCTTTCCTATTCCGTAAAGGTGAGAGGTTGTGTCACAACCCAGCACGGCATGACAGAACGGTATCAGATTGCTGACATCTGTTCCTAGCTTCTGCTTCATCTCACTAATATCCCAAGCTGAACTAGTACCACCAAACTAAAATTCTGGAGTATCGCTGATGCTTTTTCTTTGAATGTCACCACGTCAGCCATACCGTCAATAGTTGCAAATACTAGCTGGTCACTGAAATATTCCAGAAGCTTGCTCTTCAATTACTTGTTACAGTACGGTTCAAGGTCTGTCCCATTCAAAAGCTCTCCCATTCTAACAACAAGCTCACTGACTGTATACTGTTCTTCGTCATTTTCTTCGAAAAATGTAGCCAGCTTCAAAAACGCCTGATATCTTTCATCGTGACCTGGCCTCCCCCTTCTTGGACGTTTTTTATCTGGCTCAGTATCTTCGAGTATTCCAAAAGGTTCTTGCGTCGCAAATCTGGCTGGAAGGCTCTTATTTAATCGAAACATAGAAGAACAGGCTGCGTAATAAATGGCGTCAACTGTGTGCAGGTCTGACCCTGCACTTATTTGGCGGGAAACGTAATTTGACCAATCATCATCACGGCTTTTGCACGCTGCCTTTATACTCTCTTCAGAGTCTTTAGTCCGAACCTTGTACCACTCGTGTCCTTTTCTGTGGGTAGTGTTGAGATTTATCCTTGTAGTGCAGAAAAAGCAACACTCTTGGAAGTTGAAACTTGGAGTCCGTGATCGGAGTAATACTTTTTCTGCTTTCGTCTTTTCTTGTAAGGTTCGTCGTCTCTCATTTTCAATTTTCGACAGGTATATTTTGTTTGTGAAAGTCTTTCTGCAAGCACTATGGACTTGGTTCCCTGCCTTGACAGAGATGCTGGTACCTCTCGTTTTGCTAGCTTCATTGATCGCCGTAGCTCCTTTTCCTGCCAGTACCGACGATTCTGAGGTGTCTATTGAACATTCACAAAGGGGACATAAAACTGCGGTCTCAGCCATCTAAAAAAGAGAACTGGGAATAAGTGAGTTGTCGGTGAATGTTACAGCAAAAACCCTGATTCTGAACCGAAAAATCTGTAGCTAAACCCTCCCCAGTTCAGATAGGTTACTAAAATAAATGAACTGTCGATCTTATTGAGGGCCGGCATCGAGTATCATGGGTGCTTTAAGGATTCTTGACCAGGGAAATCTGACAGTCACATCCGCGAAAGGGACCGGCAATAGTTGATAGTACTCTCGCTTCCACTAGAGAAATAGCTTTTTCGTTCCGCCTAGTGGCGTCGACCGTGCTGCACTCTAGCGACTTAGCATCGGCAAGAAAAACAAGCAAAAACGCACCTGTGTTAAACCTCTGCTCGGACTCCAAAATACTTTCCATCTGAGGAGTTTTTTTGCAGATAGGTGGCTCTACAAGACTCAGCAGACTGAAGCAACTTTGAAAAAAATGTAAGATCAAGGCATGGTGTAACAGAAAGTGAATATCAGAAGGGACTTTCCAGCTGGTTGAAAATGTCGTCACCAATAAAGCTCGGTAGGAAAAGAAATGGATTCGGAATGCCGGTAGGCTATTTGTTCAGATGGAGAAAAATGAACCGAAAATTGGTGCTCCTCTTCGAAAAATACCACGTGATCGTGTGTCGCTTGATTTTTTTTTTTTTTTTCAAACAAAAACAAAAAAAAAAAATAAAAAAGAATTAAATGATTAAACGTGATGTTTCTGTCTAATAGAAGAGCACAAAAAAAAAATCGTTTCTTAAAAGGGAAACCATCAATAAACTACTTTTCTTTTCACGGTTCCTCATTCTCGGATTCTGGAAATATCTAAAAAATAGGCGCAAAAAACGTGAAAAAAAGGAAATTTCGCAACGGGATGGAGATTTAGATTTTTAATATCTTGTAGAGCTCTTTTTTCTGAACACAGTGGTGCAAAAATAATTTCTGTACCAATTTTTTCCTGGTTCGACCATTTTTTTCCGTATCTTTCCCCTACTAAAAGACAAGTGGCAGAAACAGAATATATTGGAAATATATAACTTGGGCTATATGGCTGCACCTCGGGGGGGGGGGGCATAAAGTATTCGTATAGTTGGAAGTCAGAAAACAATTCTTTCTAGGTTTATGGCCAATAAAAATTACAGAAGAATAGCGAGGTATCTGGAAATTTTGTTAACTAACTAACTATAAAAAAAAAAAAAAAAAAAAAAAAAAAAAAAAAAAAAATCCCAGTATAAAGTAAATGTCATATTTCATTTAAGTGTTATTTCCAAGTATTAAATACTATTAGTAGGTTAATATAGTGTTTTATGATGATCGCTGATCAAAGTTTATGCTATTTATGTTATTTTACTGTGTTCATGGCCGTATATTTGGCTTTAAAATACACTTAATATGCAGAACTAATCTATCTAATATGCAGAACAATTGTACCAAACACATTTTGCATGCACCCCCGCTATAGTTTACCCCCCCCCCCTAATATGCAAATCTATAGCCCGAATTTATTTCTAGAGTAACGAAGAAACTAACGAAAAAACCGGTTTGTTCTCGAATTTTACACAGCGTAAACTTGTATGAGTGGTGCATAATACACAAGTACCAAAATTCCTTCCCCCAACAGAATTACAAAAATAAAACTCAAATAAAACTCTCAAATATGGAAAGCCTTATTTTCCACGGGGAGGTATTTTCCGCGGGAATGCCGGCCATCGTTCTTTCTGTCGATTGACCCATTGTAAAAACCGGTAATGCAGTGTAAGTTTGAGATATCCAGTTTAGCTTTGGTGATTGTGCTGAATATTGGAAAAAAAATACTATTTTAAATGAGTTAAAAATTTGAATAATAACAAGAGGAAACATGATAATCTGTATTGCATATTATAAAGTAGGAATTCCTTTGTTTTGATGGTTTTTTTAGTTTGATTGCCTATATATCCTAAGGCTATATCTGGGACCATCATGGTAGGGCCGTCATAGTATAATTTTTTTTTTGAATGATACAAAAAATGATTGTTAATTAAGTTTCCTTTTATTTCCATTATGTTATTGCAATTCAGTTTTGTCAACGACACAGATCACGCAAATATGACTGAACTCGATAACATTGGTTTATATAATGGAGATATGTACAACCTCACTAGTACAGTCACATACAAATAAATTGAAAATTAACTTAAAAGTTATGGATTAAAGAGTTAACTCTAACGTCTTTAAGATCTGTGATTAAAAAAAAGTCAGAACGTAAATTATTCTTCGCTAGATCTTCAAACACAATTGCAATTCAGTTTTATCAACGACACAGATCACGCAAATATGACTGAACTCGATAACATTGGTTTATATAATGGAGATATGTATATATAATGATGGCCAAAATGGACTAAAAAAGAGAAGACCGTTAGAGAAGGATAACACGACTGATGGCCAAAAATTTAACCAAAGAAAATATATTTTGGAAATCAGATTTATCTAGTCTGAGTGTTCGAGTTCATACAACTGGCGGAAGTAATCTGCATGGTTTTATTGCCGAAATTCCGGCCCTACCCGTTGCATCTTTTGATATGGGTAACATATAACTTTTTTAATTCGTTTATTTTTCAGTTTTTGAGAAACCTAGGGACATTTTTGTCTGAAAATTTCCTTTAAGGTACCAACTGAAAAAAAACTAGTTTAATTTTAATTTATTATAATTTGGGTTTTCATTACAGGTCTAAGTTAATTTGGATTCTACCTAAACTTTACTAGTCCACTCAGTTGAGTGGACTAGTATAATTCTTGAGTTTTTTTTTTTTTTTTTTTTTTTTTTTTTTTTTTTTTTTATTGTATCCCTATTTGGACCATTGTTTGCCTTGATAAATTTTAACAAAAATCGGAAAGAAAAAAAATAATTGATTATCTTATAGACCTTCTTATATATGTGTATAAAGTGAGATCAAAAACTCCCGGGATGCAAAACTGAAAATGGGACCTTCTGACACACATGAAATTTATCTGTTCTAGAATATTCCAAAAACACTTTAGTTCGAATTTTTTTTCTGTTCCAACGTTTAGTAAGATGTTTCTGCTCCTTTTTAGCATCCTTTTGTATCTTAAAACCTAAAATCTCTCTGTTTCTTGTCAAAAAAAAAAAAAAAACAATCCATTTTCAAAGGCCCTATTTCATTGTTAGAAAATCATGAAAACGCCATGGCTAATGGGTACTTGAATTCCTTGTCGCTCCATTGGCACAATTTGTTATTCTTTTTTTCCTTGTTAAGACTCCTAAAAGACTTCGTATCTGATTTTAATTAATAATAGTTTAATAGTAATTTAACTAATTGCGTAAATTAAATTGTTATTAATTTAATCGTATAATCAAAGAGAGAAAGAGATATTACTGTCTTAGATTTCCGCGTCAAAAAGTGTGGTTTAATTTCATTGGTTTGTTTTTCTGACACCGGTCCTGCATATTCTTAGAGCCGTGACACTATTCCTTGAGTGTATGTCAGCAAGAAAGTCAAATAGCCCTGCCTTTTAGCACGTGTTGTATTTCTCGTTTGTTCCTATTTAATTTTATTGTCAGTAAAGAGAATGTACAACCTGACTGGATTATAAGTTTTTGAGAAAGACAAAAAAGCAAAAATTTCCAAGTCGGTAAAATCTCATGTTTGCTGTTGTATAACTATATCAATAGTTTAGATTTCATATTTATTTATATTTGTGTTTTTGATTTATTCACTTGTTTATTCATATATTTTGTATTCTGCTTCAGTTTATATTTTTTGTTGTTTGTATTTTTATTTTGAACTCTATTTTTTATTGAAAACTATGATTTACATTTGTTTATTTGCAATTGTCCAGATTCTATGTCTAATTTTTTTTCTATACCAATTTCAGATAGAGATATGCGTCATAATATATCCTATTCATATTTTCATGACAATCAATTAGGAGCAATTCGCTTATCCAGTGCAGGAGAAGTATCTCCTGCTATAACCATGGAGTGGAATAAATTTGAATCTAATGGGAGACATCTATGGGGAAATTTCTCAACCACAAATGCTGCTTTACATTAGGTGTCAGCAACATGGATGAACTCATATTCAGAGTAAGTTTTTTCAGTCAGATTAATATTTTGTCAAAATTGAAAGGGGCTGTTTTTTGGGCACTGACAAGAACTAATGTACCATCTGATAAGTTTTATTGTGAAACTGAAAGAAAGTATAACATTGCAGGAACAGTAGAAAAGGGTGATACTTTTTTCAAATTTCAAATGAAAATTTAACATTTCAAAAGTTCTTGCTAAAGAGAATGCTTTTACCCAATATATCTGCCACAATAAAGTTAATCTTCTAATTACGAAAAATTCCCCTGTGATTCTGATATGGTAAAATCTCATGTTTGCTGTTGTATAACTATATCAATTGTTTAGATTTCATATTTATTTATATTGGTATTTTTAATCTTGTTTTTTGGGCGATTTTATGAAAAAAATAATTCCTTTAGGTAAGATGTTTTCTGCAGAGAAATTAATTTTATGACTACGAATTTATTCCTTATGATTGTGATGTGATCGTTCCCTCTCGAATATTTAATTTTGTGCTATTGTGTGAATCTATGAGGAAGAGAATGCTTTTATTCAACATTTTTCCAACATTGGAATTAATATAACGACTACAAAATAATCCCCTATAATTGTAATCAGTTCCACTTGAATATTTGATTTTGTGTTTTTGTGTGATTTTGTGAAAAAGACAATGCTTTTATTCAACATTTTTCCTACACTGAAATTAATCTTATGACAGCGAAAAATTTTTCTATGATTGCAATCAGCTATACTAGAATATTTGTTTTTTTTTCGATTCAACGTTACTGCCTTCTTTTCAAAAAGGCCAGCTAATTAAGAAATTTGTGGAATAGGGTCTTGTGCAAGCTTTCTTGATGTAAGTTTTACTTTTAATTTTATTAATTGTAAGCTTTAATTTAAAAACTTAATTTAAATTGAACTTGAATGGAAAAAATGATTATTATAATTATCTAAAATGTTCTTTTGAAAAATTCCAAATGTCTAAATTCCAAAGTTATAAAACAATCTGCCAGGTTGTTTTGCTTATAAATGCCGGCAGGTTTTGAATTTGTCTTTATAACTGGAAAAAAAATGCATTTAGTTTCCAAATTACTTTTCAGACCTTTAAGCTTTGTTCTTTTAAATTTAGCCTCTAAATTCACTTTATTTTGAATTCAAACTTTAATAATTTTCTCCCCTAATTATTGATTTTATTACCTCTGGATTCAGTTGAGTGGATCTAAACACTCACAGGATCTGACACAGTTTCTTTCTTGCACAAACATAAATAGTGGAAGTAAATATACACGAGATTCCATAACTGGCATGGGGACAATGTGAACACACTACTCGATTCTTTTTTTATTATCTTTTCAAAAATAATAACCCATTAACTAAAAAATACACCCCACCCCGCTGATGGTCCCATGGGTAGGTCAAGGAATATGTGAAAAACGTACAACAATGAAATTCTTACTTTATAATATGCAGCATGTTTCTATTAATTAAATTATAATGATCCTTCTATTATTACACTTTTTTTTTTAATCATTTTAAATAATATTTTGATAAATGACGCATTCAATCACACACGGAGAGAAATTCTGGACTGAAGAGATAACCAGTTTAATATAGGAGTTATAACGTAGGCCTGTGGCTACATTGAAGTATTAGAGAGACACATTATTTGGGCTGTATATGAGACTATCATGAATTTTTATTACATTTGGAAAGAGCATCAAAAATTGAATCGAGTAGTGTTCCCCTTTTTCTTATGTTAGTTACGGAGTCTCGTATATTTTTACCGTCTTGGATTATTACAATTCGGCTAAAGACATTTTTGTTGCGCAACATATGAGTGAGTCAAGGATGAGTATCTATATAAGGACTAATCCATTGGCTAAGGGAAAGTGAAAAAGGTAGGAATCATGTTCATCTCTATGAAAAATAACAACAGCCATTGCCATCTAGCGTTACCTGACAAAATCATACGATTTTTCTTTTCAATGTATGTATTTTCTTTATTTGTTAGTTTTCTTGCTTCTGTAAATTTATGTTCCGTTTAAAACTCATGTTTTTGATAAGCCTACAGCATTAATTTATAATGACATAACAAAATACTTGTATTATTGGATTTATTTATTTAACAACTATCTATTTATCGACCCAGAATTATGATAAGGCTCAAAGTTTTTCGTAGGGACTGATCAAAACTCGGCAAGAAAAGTAAATTTTTCCTATATTCGTATGTTTTTGCAATTTTTGAACGGACATTTCAATCTAAATAAAAAGATCCAGATTTCGAAAAAGTAATTTGATAGAAGGATATATCTGAGTCTTACCTATCGAACGGTAGCAAAATTGTCGTTGTACGTTCAAACAACAAAATCCCAGAATAGTAGAAAAAATAGCATATATTTGCTCAAAGGGGAGAGAGATAATGCCTCCCGTTTTTTTTTGTAATTCTACTCTTTTTAGTCTTTTTATAATATATAGAAACTAAGTTTTAATACTGAAAATGCAGTTTTTCTATTGAGAGTTATACTTTTTTGATTAAAAGGCATTTTTTTTAATTGCTTAAATTGAAAATTGTTTTGATTTTGTTTTTCTATTTCTGATGGGTAATACTCCAGTATCAGGGAGAGTTGCAATTATTCGCTCATATCCGCGTCAGCATTAAATGACCAAAGATTTTCTTATGTTCAGATTCCTGTTTTACTTTCGATCAGCGGAGCAAAAGGGGTTGTAATCAACTTGAAGGGCGTAGAATGAGCTTTTTTACAGCTAGGTAAAATGGATGATGACAAATGAGGCTAATATTCTCACTGGACGTGGTGGTAAAATTCTAATATGGCTAATTGGCAAAAAGTTATAACTTGGCTATCAAATTCAAAATTAAATCGGAATGACCAATGATCGTTGTCTATGCTCAGTAGTTTTTAACTATATATATATTTCAAGTGTGTACTGTGAACTATTATTGCCCCAGTTGGTGAAAGTGATTTTGCTTTGACGGTTGTGGATCGTTCAAATAACACATTGTGGAGTTATTATCAGTGGATCTTGCTGAAATAGACTGAAGTTGTTGATAACACCACGTGGTACTACCAATGTTTAATTACAATCACAAGTATAACCACTAAATTAATTTAGTTACGATCTGGACGGGATCATATTTAAAAATTAGTTGGTGCTTTACTATCATCTTTACTTCTTTGGTGGCAGTCTGGTTTATGTACATATTCCGATAGAAACATTAAACTTTTTTGTTTAATAAATGTCTTTAGTGTAAGGCTGGTCCTTTACTATTTCTCTGCACAAAAAAACGTGTTTTTACTTATTCAAATTTAAGAGGATTCGATACCTCAAACATCATTGTTCAAGCCTCAAAGTCGGCTGACTGTCACAAAGGTAATGGGTCTATTAGCAAATTCTTCCAGGGGACTACATATCATTGAAACCAATTGAGAATGTGTGATTTGATTATGAAATTTGATTGAAAAGACAATGGAATTATGTAGGGAAATTTTTTAATCAAAGCGGGATGCACCACACAAAATTCGAAGAGTTGTCAAATTGATCAAATAACGTTTCTTTTGGGGTGATTTTGGGCATTTTCCTAGCAGGTATACCAGAAAGTCTTTAGGAACAACACTTTTCTGAATTTTAAACAGAAAATTTTGCTCCGTTTGATTGAAAAAACAAAATTTACACTTTGTTATGAAATAAGTTTCTTTAAAACTAAATATATCTATCTCCAGCACAAAACAAGAGAGGTTACAAGATGTTTCTAAGAATTCTGGGAAAATGGAAGTTGGCTTTTAGTTTTCTGCTGTTTGTTTGGATCGCTTATCCAAGCTCTAAAAGTTATGGCAAGACCGCCCAATCAATTCTAAATGTTTTGGCCACACAAACTAAAGAAGTTTATAATGGACGAGAAAGGCTGATTCTTTGTGGTATCGAATCCCCTTAAGGTATGCCGAGTTGATTTATATTGACACGAAAATCTCGGCTCCAATCCTAGATTCTGTTCTAGTTAAAACTACGAAAGAATGACATTGCTTAGCATTTTTGTCTACATTTTAAGGAATTTTTTCGCACAAATTGTTATTTGTACTTACCTCTTCTTCCGATCCCGTCGCGCAATTTTTTTAAATTTTATAAGGAGCATGATTAATGGATCAAGGTCCTGTTTTCTCTTTTCTTGCCTTTTCTTTTTTTCTACTAAAAACTATTACAGATAAAGAAAGGCGGTCCCGTCAAAACATAAATCTCCAATAATAATTGTTTTTTAATAGTATAACTTTTCTTGCGCAGCATAACCTTATCCAAGGAAACCAAGGAGGTCTACATATTCAGGCGGACTCAAGTGGAGCACCTATGTCCCTTCGAGCAAGGCTTTATAATAATGCTTTTGAGGAAAATGAAAAATTTGAAGCTCTATTACTGAAAGGAAGACAGCAATCACCAAGCCAGCAAGTGAGTGCCAATGCATGTGTTTATCTTTGAGCTCTTTCAAACAGTGATTTTTTCGAAGATATTTTTTTTATCAAAACAACAAGGAAGTTAATGAGGGGCATAATTTGCTATGGGACAGGGGGAAACTGTCCCTCCCAGACCTCGGTTTGCCTCCCTCCCAAGACCCCAATTTGTCCCCCCACAGCTGAAAATTAATTTCTTTCAAAATCTAGTCAAAACTAATATAAATCTGCATAATTCAGACAACAACAGAAACAGATAAGTTTTTTGTACTTTATATTTATTTGTATATAACTATATGGCTATCTTAAAATTTTAATGGAATATCTTTAGGTAGAGGGTATCTAAAAAGTGTGTTGGACGGGGCTGATTACCCTCCGGCTTTTTATTTTTAAAAGGGGCACTAGAACTTTCAATTCCCAACTGGATGAGTCCCCTCCGAAGTTTTTACAACCCCTTTTATATGAAGTGGCTCGAGAGAAAAATACATTGGAAACTTATGGCTCTTTACTATAGGCAATTCTATCGTGTTGCCTCTCAAATCATTGTACTAAACGCCTCTGATCAAAATCAAAGGATTTTGGTCTTTGAAATAAATTAATTCCTGCTCTAGATCTATTTCCTTAGACTCTCAAGCAAAACAATTCTACTGCAAAATACCCTATTATTTCTCTCTCTCTCTCACACACACTCTCTCTCTCTTTCTTTTTCTCTTGGTCTCTCTTTCTCTCTCTCTCTTTATCTTTCTCTCTGTGACTAAAACACTCCCCAGAGCCACGACTACAGGGATTTCCGTGGAAAATTCAAGGATTCTAAACTCCCTCTCGAATGAAATTTATCTTTGATAGACTGAGCAGCTAGCAGCGAAAACGTCGTGCAAACTGGCGTTTTAATTGCAAAGAGCAGTTCTTTACCATTTTGCGTGCATTTGGCTGTGAATTTGACTCTTTAACTACTGACTCATTGGCTCTTCGGCTAGTTGTAAATATTTTGAAAAAAAAAATAGATCTTTTAAAAAATTACCAGTGATTTGAATATATATCTAAACCACATTTTCTACCTTACTTCACAAAATCAAACTCTATCCAATTTTGGTTTCCTAGTTTTAATTTTTATCCTTTTCATAACAATTATTTATTCTTTCTCTTTTACGCAATTTTTTGGCATAATGTTATCACACGAAATTAAGTTCCATACTGCAATGTTGTGGAATTTGATCAAATCGTTGTCAATGCCACATCGAATCACTTTGCACAGAACACAGGTTATCACATAGTACATTTACATGGTTTCCAAGGTTTCCGGGTTCCTACTTACCAGGCGTTCATTAATAACTCTTTCCATTTGTAAGTATAAATTTGATGTGTCTTTAAAAAGAGATCAAACAGTTTGTGGTAACGAACTGTAAGCAAGGAGCGACCCAGCTCAATGGTAACCGAAACTTTAAAAAAACGAAATTTTGATACCAATAGATGCATCAAAAGAATCATATTTTAATGCTGATTTCAAAAATATAAGTTTCATCAAGCTTAGTCTTACCTAAACCCTGGTGCCTAGACCCTTCTCTCTCTCTCTTTATCTTTCTCTCTGTGACTAAAACACTCCCCAGAGCCACGACTACAGGGATTTCCGTGGAAAATTCAAGGATTCTAAACTCCCTCTCGAATGAAATTTATCTTTGATAGACTGAGCAGCTAGCAGCAAAACCGACGTGCAAACTGGCGTTTTAATTGCAAAGAGCAGTTCTTTACCATTTTGCGTGCATTTGGCTGTGAATTTGACTCTTTAACTATTGATTCATTGGCTCTTCGGCTAGTTGTAAATATTTTGAAAAAAAATAAAATAGATCTTTTACAAAATTACCAGTGATTTGAATATATATCTATACTAAATTTTCTACCTTACTTCATAAAATCAAACTCTATCCAATTTTAGTTTCCTAGTTTTAATTTTTATCCTTTTCATAACAATTATTTATTCTTTCTCTTTTAGGTAACTTTTTGGTATAATGTTATCACACGAAATTAAGTTCCATACTGCAATGTTGTGGAATTTGATCAAATCGTTGTCAATGCCACATCGAATCACTTTGCACAGAACACAGTTTATCAAATAGTTCATTTACATGGTTTCCAAGGTTTCCGGGTTCCTACTTACCAGGCGTTCATTAATAACTCTTTCCATTTGTAATTATAAATTTGATGTGTCTTTAAAAAGAGATCAAACAATTTGTGGTAACTAACTGTAAGTAAGGAGCGACCCAGCTCAATGGTAACCGAAACTTTAAAAAAACGGAATTTTGATACCAATAGATACATCAAAAGAATCATATTTTAATGCTGATTTCAAATATATAAGTTTCATCAAGCTTAGTCTTACCTAGACCCTGGCGTTGTGCCGATGAGGGAAGTCCAGTGGCGGCGGGGCCAAAAACAGCGCGCCGCACCGTGCCGCCAGTAAGACGTCGGTGGTGTGCCGCAAGCGCGATCAATTTTTACCGCAAACATTAACGTTTTCATCAGTCTTTTTCAAATCACAGCTTAAACTTACAACAGATTTGAGCCTATTCATGAGTTCAAAACTTCACAAGTCGCTGGCTGGAAACTGGTCTTCTTTGTTACTCATCAAGAGAAGTAGAAATCTGGTAGAAACGAAATGGCTGTGGCGTTTCAGAACCCTTGCATAATAGTTGAAGTTCTTATTAGCTATGTATTCTTAGCATAAATAATCATAAAAATTAGTAGTTTTTTTCATCGAGCATTACAGCATACAAAACTTCAAATACCGTATCACCAAATTCGTTAGTTATCTGGGTAAAAACTTTGAAAATAAGCTTGAACTTAGAAGCTTAATTTTTTCATACTGCGCTCTGCCAATATCTGCTTTGTCACCTTTAAAACAGTTGAAATGGGTGACTTTTATTTTGATTGTTTTTTTTTTTTTTTTTTGCTCTTTTAGATTCCTAAAAAGCCTTCCTTGTATTAAAAACGGGTTTTAATAACAATTAAAAGAAATACATCAAGTATAACTCAAGAAAATCTTGTTGATTTTTAAATTATCATAGGGGTTGGACAAATATGTTGTACGGAGTATTTTTGCTTGGCTTCTTCCTTCTTTAATTTACATGTGTTGATTCATATTTCAAAACATTATCCAACTGGCGAAATATACCATACATAAAACAAAAAACAATATTTACTATACACAAAAGAACATACAATTGCAAGCGGAAATATATGTAAAACACAAAAACACATCAACCTGTCCTACCAATTTTTTCCACAATCATTTATAATCATTTTGAATAGAATAAATAAAATTTCACCTTAAAAAATAATCACGCATCAGTTCCCAATGACAAACTGTTGATGACCCACCTCAGTACTGGAAGGAAAATGAAAGTTAATTTCCAATCAATGCGTCAGTCTCAACCAATTAGCTTGGTCAAACCTAAATGAATTTATATAATGGACGATATCAGAAAATTGAACAGCTTTTCGAAGAGCATGCATAGCAATTCAACGTAATCTTGTATGATTCGAATATGTTTCTCAATTATAATTAAACTAAAATGAAAACATTATGACGTTAGAAACTTTTAACTAAGACAGTGAAGGTGTAGAAATTTTCCTTAGGGGTATTCCCATTGAATTTCCTTTCTTTTAAGATCGTGGCAACGCGTGACGGGTAAGCTGGTATACTAACGAAAGTCCAAATATTAGTATGTGTAAAAAAAGGTATTTTTCAAAATAGTGTGGAGGGACAAAACATCTAGGGGCCAACTGGTCGAAAAAAATTCTTTCAGTCGAACTTGGAAGTCTATTCTATCTGCGGGATGTGGCTATAATTGTCATGAATAAAAATCAACTTATCCACTTTGTGTGGACTGAGGCTGCTTTTAATAAGAAAATTCAAGATATTATTATTTGAACATAATAATTTCCTACCCCCCCCTCCTGTCTGGGCACCACCTTGATAGGATACCGTCTCTGCTTTAAATTTAAAAAAATAGCTTTTAGGCATCTCTGCTTTCAATGAAAAAAAAAATCAAAGCACTATCGCTTAAATATAATAACTCCCTATGCCCCCCTTCTGGATATCATCTTGATAGGATACCGTCTCTGCTTTAAATTAAAAAAAAAAAACTTTTTGGCATCCCTCCTTCCAATAAAAAAATTCAAGATATTATTATTTAAATATAATACTTCCCTAAGCCCCCCCCCCCTGGATACCATGCACCTTGATAGTGTACCTTCTCTGCTTTAAATTAAAAACATAATTAACTTTTTGGCATCCCTGCTTTAAAAAATAAATAATTTTGACATGCTATCATTTAAATATAATATCTCCCTATCGCCCCTCCCCCCTCTGGATACCATCTTGATAGAATACCGTCTCCACTTTAATTTTTAAAAAACTATTTTTTGGCATCCCTGCTTTCAATCAAAAAATATCAAGGTACTATCACTTAAATATAATAACTCCCTATGCCCCCCCCCCGCCTATGGATACCATCATCTTGATAGGATATCGTCTCTGCTTTAAATAAAAAAATAATAATTAACTTATTGGCATCCCTGCTTTCAAAAAAAATTTGAGGTTTTATCATTTAAATTTGATAGCTCCCCCCCCCCCCTGGATACCACTTTGATATGATGCCGTCTCTGCTTTAGATTAAAAAAAAATAACTTTTTTGCATCCCCGATTTCATTAAAAAAAATTCGAGATATTATCATTTAAATGTAATACCTTCCTACCCCCCCCCCCTTCTGGATACCACCTTGCTAGGATACCGTCTCTGCTTTACATTAAAAAAATAATTTATTTTATAATTAACTAGGTCACTATATGGTTCAAACAAACACGCGAAATAACGTTAAACAGCTTATTGTTCCTTGAAAAAAAAAATTGAGGGTATGAGTAAAGGGATAGGAATGCTACAATAATAACCTATTGTAGGAATTAACCAATAATATATTCTCTTTTCAGACCGAGTGTTTACGCTACAAGCTGAATGGAAGAAAGCCAGCACGATATTTGCCACGTTACTCCCAAACATGCCCTTGTTTGCAGGAATCTCAAGATATTGCTTGTTCTTGTTTTGTTTCAGTAAAAAGTGCATGATCTCTTTTTATTCAATTTTCCCCAATAAATTTTTTAGTGTATACATATCTCTGTGTGTTGGATTTGAATTTAAATTATTGCTGAATTCATTCATTCATGATCTGAAAAGGGCTTATCAATGGAGTTTTCATCAGGTATATATATAGCTTTGTATAGCTCATATATAGCTCTGTATAGCCATATAGCTTATATAGCTCTGTAGTGAATATCTGTCTTGATATTAGTGAAATAGCCTAAAAATTATGTAGATATGATGAGCGGAAAGCAAGATATTCCCCATCCCCACCTCCAACCCTCCGGTCAATCATTGCAAAATGATGGAAAAGAGAAAATTTAAATTAATGGGCACTTCAAATCAATTATAATTTACAGTTTGCTTAAACAATCACCTTTTTCTTAATATTGAACGCCTCTTTTCTAAACTCCATTTGTCTAACCCTCTTTTTACCTACTTTTCCTTAAATAAAGTCAAATCAACAGCCTTTTCCCTATCCCCTCACCTGTTAGGAAAAAAAAAATGTCAGCATTCATTTGAAGACAATCCTAGTTCGCTAATTTCCTTTTCTGTGTATGCGTTGACTCAATTCAGTAGCCAACCAGTTTGCTATTTTAAATGTTAATGTATACTTAAATATTTTTCAGTGGCCAACAGGTTGGCTATATTTAGGATGTTTATATATAAAGCGGTTTGATATTAGGCAAATAGTCTAAATATTATCTTGAGACGATGAACGAAAATTAAGATATTCCGTATCCCTGCCTAAGACCCGTCCCGGCTATCAAATTAAAATGATGAAAAAGACAAAATGTAAATTAATAGGCACGTCCAATCAATTCTAATTTGCATTCTGCTAAAAAAATAATATTTTTTCTTAATCGTGAAAGCCGTGATAGTTTTCTTCCCTCCTTTTCCCCGACCCTACACTTACTCCCTTTTTAACTAAATAAGGTCAACACCCTTGTCCCAACCCTCTCCTCCCTCCACTTTCGTAATAAAATACTATTAGCTTTTTGGCAGAAAATCCTAGTTCTCTATTTCTCTTTCCTGTATATATATATATATATATATATATATATATATATATATATATATATATATAAGTAAGAACCCATTATCCAATACAACCAGGCACAACTACTGCCACCTATAACCAGTCTAACTGTACAAGATCACACCTCTTTCAAGACCTGTTTGATTGTTATTTAGTTTGATGTTGTTTCTTAATTCTGTTCTGTTTGTTGATGGTTATATGGTTTGATGTTGTTTCTTAGTTCTGTCCTGTTTGTTGATGATTATGTGGTTCGATGTTGTTTCTTAGTTCTGTTCTGTTTGTTGATGGTTAAGTTATTTGATGTGGTTTCATAGTTTTTCTCTGTTTGTTGATGGTTAGATGGTTTGATGTTTAATAGATGTTTCTATGCCTATTTAATACAGAAAGAAGTTTATATCATTGCCAAACAAGAGTTTCATGGTTATTTTTTATTGATGATTTTGTGGTTTGATGTTGTTTCATAGTTCTGTTCTGTTTGTTGATGGTTCTATGGTTTGATGGTTATAATGTTTGTTTTTATGTGGTTTGATGTTGTTTCATAGTTCTGTTCAGTTTGTTGATGGTTATGTGGTTTGATATTTCTATGCCTACTGACTACAGACAGAAGTTTACATCATTGCCAGATAAGAACAAGTCTAACGGGAAAGGATCATTGACACCTGTTAATAGATCAATGGATTTACGTAAGGTTTCTCCTACATCGCAATTCAGTCTTGACGTTTTGTTTATAATGAACACGCTAACAAAGGAAAAATCAAAAATTACTTTTAGGGGATAATTTGGGTGAAATAAATAATAATTCTGAATCGTAGAAAGAGGATACATCAGGCGAAATAGTTCAAGGGACGATTCTAATTCATTTAAACAATTTTGGGTAGATATATAGTCGTTGGTCACTTTTGAAGGAAATATGCTAAATCAACAAAGTAGTAGCCTACCATAAATTCCTTATTATATGTTCTTTCCAAGTGTCGTATTTGCTTTTCTGACAATGCACCCCGCCCAAGGGCAGATCTAGAGCAAAATCTCGTGGGGAAGGAGAATGTGACAAAACTAACCATAAGTCTATTAAAAAAAGGTGAAAAACAGAAAAAAAGCAAGGAATGAGGGTGCCAGAAAAAATCTTAGGGGAGCCCAGGGTCCGCCAGCCCCCTGGATCCGCTAGTGGTCCCACCACCCTGTGGGTCAGAGATATTGTAATAGAATTGAGTCTGATAACCCAAAAACAGCTTAGCCAATTTAAAATTCCAGATAAAAATGGAAGCAATCATGATAGGCTACTATAATTAAGATAGGTCAAAGTAGCCTAGAAACGAACTACGTATGCTAATATGTTGAGTGACGGTCAAGAATAGCCGTTGTTCAAGAGGAGACATGTGCTACTAGAATTTTTTTTTTTTTAATTGCTGGTTTTATGTTCGTTTAAATAGGCTATTTTTGTTCGCGTTTTGAAAATTTATTCTCATATCCTTATAACAGTCTCGTATAGCCTTAAACTATATGAAAAATTAACCAAAATGGATGAAATATAAATATTATGCTGTTCATATTATTGACTTAGACTACGAATACAGTGAATGTACCACTCGACACCTTTTTATGCTCTTTCCATATATAGTAATCACTTTTGCCGTAAATGAATTTAACCCCACCCCTATGATTGAATCAATTCTTGGTATATTCTATGCTTGCATATTTGGGGGGGGGGGTAAAGTTTAAACGTGCCTCTCATTTGCATCAGAAAGAAACTTTACTTCCGTTCCCCCTCCCCTAATGTGCAAAAACATACCCCGAATTGGTACAATTAGGTCTGGGGATAAAATTGATTTGTGGCAAAAGTGATTATCACATATAGAAAGAGCAGAAAAAAGGCATCAAGTTGTATATTCATTTTATTCCGAGGTTAATAATATGAACAGTGAAATATTCACTGGATTGCATTCCGACTTTTTGATATGCGCCAATTGTCAATATTATGTTTCCCTTTGTTCCGTTACACATGTACAACTATTTAAAAAGTATTTTGTACTGGCTTTTTTATTGTCTTCATCGCTATCACAACCTAAGCGACAAGCGAGGCATGTACCAATAGGTTGGCTGAGCCAGTTGAGGGCCAGTAGGCAACCTGTACCTACCTGTTGGTTGCTTATTCAAGTCTGTTTGTACTGTGTCACAGGTTATTAGTATTTAAAATACGTCAGTAGTATTTTACTAGATCTAGTAAAATAAAAAGTAAAAAAAAATTTAAGGGATATAGTAAATTTCCCGAAATCTAGTAAATAGTCATGATTTAGAGTAACCAAAATTTTTGTTATTTTCCATGATTTCAGGGAATTAAATTACGAACCATTCACTACAAAATATGATTTCGAGTAAGCTAGATATTATGGCAACTAGTGCTCTCATTTTTGTGACTTTGCGTCAACTCTTACGCTTAAAATTTTTTACTGTTCTCTCGGTTTCTTCTTGATATATGCTTTGAAAGGCAAACTATTGAAACTCAGGACTGATATACCGGCTTAATGTTTTTTCCAGAAAAATTTCTAAGACTCTCATAACAGCTGCTACGTTTGTTAGTAAGATTTGTCCCTTTTTTAAAGACGAAGCTAGAAACAAACTTTTCCTAGACTTGCCCAAGTTCTTTCTGAGTCTGCAGCTTGCCTTATTCATGTAGTGGGGCAGAGAGACAGTTCTTGATTTTGTCGGTCATCAAATCGAAAAACAGGAATAGGGTAAATGTCTCCAGTACTTCGTCCCTGATGAAATCGAAGCAACTTGTTCTCAGGTCAACAAGTGGAGTACATGACTGGGTCATCCCCAGCAATTTGACTGAGGCTACTTAGAAATGGAAGCAAGTAGAATCCTAAAATCAGAATTCATCACTAGTGAATAATACAAATTCGGAAGAGGCCAAGAATAATTAGAGCCTTTTCAGTGCAATTTATTGTTAATTGCCACTACATTTTTTATTCGTACTTTTCGATTTGTACGATTTGCCTGTCCTGAAGACTATCAACACAACTGTATTTTTTAAAACTAATTATAGTAAGTTATATTGGTTTTCTTTTCCATGGCAGCCCTAGTTTGATTTGAGGCGCACTTTTTGATTAACATACTTTTACAACTAAATCGGCAGTCAATTACGCCATTTTCGTTTCGAAGTGGCATAGATTGTATTGGTTTTTAATTCTCTTGAATACGAACGAGAGAAAATCAATCAGTTAAAAAAATCTAAATTAATTGCTTTAAAATCTGCCAGAAATCTTTGAAAGCAGCCTATCACTTATTTAAAGACCTGCCCAATTAGTGTTTTAAAACTGGCAAATTTTGTCTTAAAAATGAAAAATTGAAGGGTTTGGATTTCAAACCTAAAAACTGAAACTGGGTGACTATTTTTAAAAGCCGTCACTTTCAAACAAACCTCAAATTCTAAGCAGTCGATCACCTGAATTGCTTCGTGAATGCGAGTAGTAGCTGTTTTTTGTCTTCGATTGTTTTTTACTTTTCCAATATATCTGAATTTTATGACCTGAAGACCATTGATAAAGCTAAAGCCTAGCTTCACCAGCAGGTTTTCCAAAATCTGAGATTCCAGACTATTGTTTGATGTCTTGGATACACCGCATCTGGTATATGAAGCCTACCCAATAGTACAACCAAATAATCCAAAAAAAGATTTTTGAACTTACAAGTTACAGGAATTGTCAATCATACTATGAAAACGGAAGAAAAGAAGAAATGAAAAACAAAAGAGAAAAAAAGAGCAAAAAAGAAAAAAAGATTGTGAAAATCCTATTGATTATCCTTCTATTGTAAAAATCGGTGCTTACTGGTGAAAAATTCTTTTTTGAGCAAATAGTAAAAACAGATGCGATTTAGTCAATTTTTCTTCTCAGATCTAGTAAATTCTTCCTGGCCAGGGTGGTAACCCTGCTGTGTCGTGAACAGGGTTGCCAGCGTTAGTAGGATTTTACTTGATCTGGTAAAATGAAAATATATAAAAAATTTAGAGGATCTAGTAAATTTCTCCAAATCTAGTAAAAAGTCCCGCCTTCTAGGACTATAATGAGAAAAAGGTTGAAATGGCTAGGATACTTCTGTGAGTGGGACCTGAAGATAGTCATTTTCAGCCAACCATCTAGGGCTAAACGGAAAGCAGGTCTTCCAAGATTGGGGTAGGAGGATATAATAAAGAAAGATTAAAGGAAATGGGAACTTCCTGGGAGGATGTAAAGAGGGAGGCTTTGAACAGGGTTGCCACCGTCAGTAGGATTTTACTAGATCTGGTAAAATGAAAAAAATCTAGTAAATTTAGAAGATCTAGTGAATTTCCAGTAATCTAGTAAAAAGTAATTATTTGTTGTAAACAAAACCTTTGTTATTTTCCATGAATTCAGGGAAAAAATTAGGGTCCATTCATTACAAAATCTAATTTTGATTATGTTAAATATTATGGCTACTATTGCTCTCATTTTTGCGATTTTGCGTCAACCCTACCGCCTAAAAATCTCTACTTTTCCCTAAGCTTCTTATTGATACTCGCTTTGAAAGGTAAACTATTTAAAATCAGAACTGGTATGCCGGCTTAATTTTTTTTGAGAAAATTTTCCCCATCTCTTATAACAGCTGCTACGTTTGTTAGTTAGCTTTGTCCCTTTTTAAAGGTGCTGCTGGAGACGAACTTTTTCCATACTTGCCAAGTTCTTTCTGATTCTCTGCAGCTTGCCTCATTCAAGTGCTGGAGCAGAGACAGTTTTTGATTTTGTGGGTCATTCTTGGACTTGCAAACACCAACCCAGACACGTAAACAAATAGATTCAGACATACAAACAGAGAAAGACAGACACTTTAGACATTCAACAAACAAAGACAATGTCTGGGACCTGCAAACACCAATCTAGACATGCAAACAAAAAAATTCAGTCATACAAGCAGAGAAAGAGATGTACTTTAGAGATTCAAACCAAGAAAGACAAATTCTAGGACTTGCAAATACCAACTCAGACATACAAACAAACAGATTCAGACATATAAACAGAGAAAGATAGGCAGTTTTGACATTCAAACCAGCAAAGAAAAATTCTTGTACTTTCAAACATAAGCCCAGACATGCAAACAAAGAGATTCAGACATACAAACAGATAAAATTAGACACTTTACACATACAGACCAACAAAGACAAATTCTTGGACTTGCATACACTAATCCCAGACATACTAACAAATAGATTCAGACATACAAACAGAGAAAGACAGGCAATTTAGACATTCAAACCAACAAAAACAAATTCTTCGAGTTGCAAACATCAACCCAGACATGCAAACAAATAGATTCAGACAAACAAACAGAGAAAGGACATACACTTTAGGTATTCAAATCCACAAAGATAAATTTTTGGACTTGCAAACAGCAACCCAGACATGCAAAAAAGTAGATTCAGACATACAAACAGAGAAAGATATATACTTTAGACATTCAAACCAACAAAGAGAAATTTTCGGACTTCTAAACACCAACCCAGACATGCAAACAAATAGATTCAGACACACAAACAGATGGGCCCTTTGGGGACATGGGGGGCCCTTGGGGGACCGGGGGGGTCTTTGGGGGGCGGGGGGTCTTTTGGGGCCTAGATGGCCTTTGGTGACCCGGGCGCCCTTTAGGGGGTTTAGGGGGCCTTTGGGGGGCCTGTGGTCTTTTTGGGCCCGGTTGCCCTTTGGGAGCCTGGGGGCTCTTTTGGGGCCTGAGGGCCTTTCGGGTCCGGGGGGCCCTTTGGGGTTGGGGCTACCTTACAACACTGTTCAAATGGAACTTTTGTATTATAACGACCACAGAGTTTCATCCCAAATCATCTTCTAAATCATCTTCTAGAATCATTTTCTAAAATGCCTCAATCTGTTTTGCCCAATCATCTTCTAAAATATCTCAAACTGTTTCACCTAAATCATCTTCTAAAATGTCTCAAACGGTTTCTTCCAAATAGTCCCTAAACGTGATTTCTGCGTGTTCCTTTTGTTTTGGCATCCCTGCACAGTCACATTTGAATTTTCCAGGAAAAAAATCTCGTGTTAATCTCTTCATCTCTAGAGTGTTCCTAACTACACTATTAAAGTTTCGAAAGAATATTAATTTATCACTAAGCCTAATGACCAAGGAAGCCATATTTGAAAAATAGAATATTAATTTATCTCTGTCACTAATGATCATTTTAACTCTCAGACATAAAGACCAAAGAAGCCATATTGTTTCTTAATTCCCCTTTCGTGTATCAATAATTCCCCACCGATTATGTAATCAATATTGCGTCACTCCCGACTGTATCAAAGTGAGAAAAACCTTGTTTTTTATTCTCAGTGACAAAAACCATAAAAACAAACATAAATTATGTGTAACTCGGAGTCATTATAGCCTCCCTACTTACGAATCGAAATAATATTTAACTTTCCTGAGTCAGTGTCAGATGGGACTTTTTTGTCTCTGAGTATTTTTTTCAAAACGTGTTTTCAGACTTTTGGTTACTATGGGCCTTGGTTCGCTCTTTACTAGGTTGCAGCTGGCGCTGCAACCATGATACCTTACCGGGACAAGCTTAAAAAATGTGCCTAGAAAATGACTGAATAAAAACAACAGCAGATACTGATGCCAATATTCCCTATATAATGAATACGATACCGATACGCGCGATATCGATATACCCGATACCACATGCAGTCCTTCCCCAGGGACTAAAGAGGGCCATATCATCATCAAAACCATATAAATTGGGCCCTTGACTTATGTTAAACAAAATAACTATCTAATTATTTTTATAGGACTAGTTTGGGGGAGAGGCCCTGTTGGGAGGGGGGCCATTTGCCCTCCAATCTTCTTGGTCACCTAAAAAAGGAAGATAAAAATTTAATTTGCTTTCGAATGAGCTATTACACACCACTCTATGATGCTCTGCCACCCCTTGGCCCTTTTAGAAAAAAAGAAAAAAAGAAGGAAAATAAAGGAAGACAGATTAGTACTAGCTATCCAAAAAAAGTCATTTTCCTTGATATTCCAGGTGGGGGACTGTAATTATACTTCAAGAGATTTTAAACCATGTTGATTCCAGTGGTCTACTTTTTATTTTGATTTGACGCCATTTTCAAGAGGTTTCGTGCTCTTTTTCTAAATCACCAAAAATATCCTCTTAATAAACTTTTAAATTTTAAAATTAACTGAAACAATAATTACTATTCTTGATTACGGGTCAAATGGAAATTTTTCTCACTATACAGGTTTTTGAAAACACGTTTTAAAACTTTTGATTACTATGGGCTGTGGTTAGCTCTTTGCTAGGTTGCAGCTGCCGCTGCAACCATGACAAAAAAGAACTATTACTGACACCCTCATCCCCTGACACTCTCTTACGCCCCATCTTCACTGCAAAGATAATGTGAGATGTTTTCATGATTAAAATCACACAGCCACTGACGTCAAATCATCCATGTTTCTGGCGGTAAGCTGCCAAGATACCCTTCATGGCAAGATTCGCTTACTGGTAGCCCCCGCAGAATTACAGGCGTTCTATTATTTCCTCTATATTGGCATGATTAATAGCTATTTTTGCCACTTTTTTCTGGAAGATCCTCAGGATTTCCCGTGATCAGGTGTATAATGAATGACGCCAATGGCTCTTACAAACCAGACTAAAAGTACCCATGTGGAGAATCTAACGAGCTCGGTAAACACGAGGGTACTGCGTAATAGCAGTGGTGCACATCTAAAGCAAAGATACCTAATGAGAGAGGATGGAAAATCATCTTACGAAAAGAGTAGATACCCATCCGGTTCAAAAGTATACTTATAGCCCAGAGCGGGATGGCACTGCCACACAGTTTTCTCACTGGCACCAGTCCCCCAGCTCAGTTGCGGGTCATAATATAATACTGGATGAATAAGCTTTATATTAGGTGCAAACTTAGAACGCACTAAAAGCATTTAGGGAAATATCCACTTCTTTGAGAACCTATTAGATTTTAACCTATTAGATTTTGTTCTTTCAAGTTATACCGGCTGAAAATATTGATCCAGTCCTTCTAAATTAAACTGTCGTAAATTGGGCTTAATAAAATATCTCCAGGATCTCTATTTATTGCTAAATTTTGATTAATGTAATTTTTTATCTCCATTACCTCTTTAAAAGTTTGTGGTAGGTAATTTACAGTAGATATTAAGGTTGCCTTGTCTTAAAGAACCAGATGGGTCGGACCTACGAAAATATGCGAAACCATTGCCGAATCAAAGTTGTCATTGTTATTGTTTAATCTCAGGGAATTATCTATTGAATTTCAGGGTTCATGCAAACTTTCACCAGGTTGTTGATGGGTTCAACCAATGTAATTGGTAGTCCTACCAATTGCATATATAGCCTTTGAGCATAGACTACGTCTGGCTGAAAGACGGATGTTATTGATATACGGTATTGTTTACCATCACTGCGAGGCTCCTTGCTACTACTTGTTGTTGATTACAACCTTTAGAGAATATAAACACTCTCGTCAAGTTTTTTGTCAACTGTTGATGTTGAGAGGAATTGGTGAGGGGTATTGGTTTTGTTTTGATGGTCTTATTTGCCTCATTTTGGCTGTGGGCTAAGGAATCTATGGTACAAAGAGTGCAAGTGATCTCATCAAGTATACAAAGCCCAGGATTTTGCCTCTTGTGGATCACCCTTTTACTTGTCACCCAACTGGGTATTGGTAGCTAGGCTCCTTGCGGAATAAGAGGAGTGTTGGGTCGTGCACAGTAAAAACCACAATGAGGATGAATCCGAATTCTTCTCAACCAAAACACTTTGACTGATAGCCTTTGGCACAGGAATAGACTACTTTGACTTTGGTAGTAGGAAATTGGTTTATCTGATGATGAACTGTTGACTCAAAATGGCCATGCTGACACTACAGCGTTAGTGGTGACCAGGTGGCTTTGTATGATTGGTTTGAAAAACAAATAACCCTGTCATTTTACTTTAACCCTCTCCCCCGCCATCAGCTCAGGTGAGACGACCCACTTGACTTAAGCATATTAGCCAGCGGAGGAAAAGAAACTAATAAGGGTTTCCCTAGTATTGGGGAGTATCGGGAGGCAATTTTGACAGATGCAGTGTTTGGGAGCCTCGTAAGACCGTCGTTTGTCCAGTCTAAAGTCCTGGTGAATGTGGCCTGATTGCCCCGAGAGGGTGTCAGGCCCGTAGGATGAATGAACACTCGTTGTTCCGAGGTCTCTCTAGAGTCGTTTTGCGTAAGATTGCAGCACTAATGAGGTGGTAAACTCCATCTATGGCTCAATACGAATGTGAGACCAATAGAAGACAAGTACCACAAGAGAAAGTTGAAAAGTACTCTGAAGAGACAGTTAAACATTGTGTGAAATCCATTAAGAGTTTAAAACGGAAGAATTTTTGAAGTTAGAGCCATCTTTGGGATCATCACTGCGGGCAGCGAGTGCTGATTTGATCAGTGATGGCAGCCTCGGCTGTTCTCTGGTCATGTTGGTCGTCTACATTGCTCACGGTGTGCATTCCCGGGTGGATTCATAATCCGCACGTGGCTGAAATGGTGTCAAAGGACCCAGTTCTTTTGTTGATTTGGCTTCAAGACGCTGGATTCTCAGCTACGATTCGACCTGGCTTCTATTGCTGGGAGCCCCTTTGTGGGTCTCCTGTTCGAGCGGAGAGTAGGCTAGTTCCTTACGATCTGTCTTGAAAGACGGACCAAGGAGTCTAACTTGTATGCGAGTCGTAGATCGACGAGAAGACCGTTGGCAGGATGAAAGTTAAGGCTTTGCTTGCAAAAATGATGGGATATACCTCCCATCATCATGGCGGAGTGAAAGTTGCAGCGATTGGGTACGCTGACAACTTCTTCCTGATTTTGGAGTCCCGCCATGGGGCTCAAACGTTAATTAAGTTTTTATCCAATTTTTACAGGTACCAGCAGCTGTGGATCAACCCAGGTGAGTGCCAATTGTTGTGCCTAGAATGGCAGGTTAAAGCTAAGAGCCACAAGGTCTTTGAAAATGTCATTCTTTTCAAGCATACAGAGAAGCAGGCTCTCGTTGAGGAAGGCCCCGTAGGTATCCTGGCCCTTAGCTCGACTGGGCCTCTAAGTTATCTTGGAGTCCGGATATTGCCCGATGGAAGTTGTTTAACCAATGATGCCGACGTAACGTCCTCGATTACAAAGAGGGCACAGAAGATTAATTTGGCGAAACTTCTGGCTGATCGTCGTTTCTATACGATCCCTGCGAATGACCCCACAATCTGTTGGCTAGGGTGGTCCGATAAAACACTACATTCTTTTGCCAAGAGGGTGTTACACCTTCCTAAATCGACCTCTACCATTCTCCTATATACCCTTACCAGGGACGGAGGTCCTGGCCTCACTTGTATTCTCGAAAAGGTGATGTCGTTTCTAGGGGTTAGTTGCGGAAGCTTCGAACCTCTTCATACTTGTCGTCTATTTTACTTAGTAGCACCCAGTTGGTTCAACGATTGCAGAGCCGTTGTGATAAATTTAAAGCACGGAATCGGCAGTAGGAGTTCGCTACGATCTGGCAAAGTCATAGGGCAAACTCATTCAAGGCAAACCTAATTGCCGACTTCTGACTTCCAGGCCAGACCCCGTTCCTTAAAGGGTGAATCTACAACCATGCGATTCAGTTGCGGATTTATTTATACCCAACCAATGGGACCCAGTACAACTCTAACCCTTTGATGAATATGTGCGGGCAAGGATGTCTTTCTTAGAAAACTATTCAACATGTCCTACAATCCTGTGTGTGCGTCCACGGGGCCCAGGTCAAGTGGTATGATTCCGTGGTCAATTCTCTGATAGAGCATGTTAAAGGAAGCAACTTAAGGTATATACACGAAATATATTTGACTCAAGGCACACAAAGGCTCAAACTGGATCTCGTAATTGTTGAGTTACGTGTGGCCTACATTATGGATGTTACGGTGGCTTACGATCACCCGATTGTATTTACTAGAGCAGCTGAAGAAAAGATACGAAAGTATGGGGTACTCACCCCTGAGAATATGCCCCCTGACTTAGAAGAAAGTTCAAGGCTTGAGGTTCTCCCAGTTGTGCTTGGGGTTTGGGGAGGTTGGAGAAGTGCCTCGAGGTTGGAGGATGTTGGAGAAGAACTCAAAAATTAACAAGATTCATGGTATATTCCACAGCTTCACTAAAATTAACATCATCCGAATAATGAAAGCAGGTTTATTGATGTTGATGCTACTTAGTAGCCTTCAGAGCTCACAAAACGGCAACGCTAACAATTCATTAACCCTCTTTTTCAGGAGTATACGTCATAAAAATAGAGTGGTATGTTCTAATCAATTGAATGTGTGTACTGCGATTAATGCTGATACATTGACCTATGCAGCTACAACCCCTGTGTAGTTCAGGTAAGGGGATTTTTCAGGGACGTCACTTGCGGCATGTACTAGTTGCGTGGGGGCTAGAGACTCATGTTGAGTAGCAATGACAGGTGGTTTTCAGTTTGCGAATATTCTTGGACTTTGGACGGACTTGTTCCTATGAACATGCTCGGCTAAACTCAATAAGCCAGTTATAAGTTTGCTTCACTCCCATATATGGAACCATCCAAAGGTAAGGCTGAATCTCCTCGGAGGTAAGGGACGGGTGTCAATGGAAAATTTAGGACTACTCTGTCCGGGCAGATCGCCTGTTCTTACTATTGAGAGTCGAGATGGACCGCAGGCAGGGTCCCTATGGCCAGGTCCGATACTAGAGCGGGTGTGTATATGGATGAGGGGTGATGGAAGGTAATAGCTGGAACCTGGCTTTCGGAGAATGGACTTACCAGGGCTGGTTTCCTAATTTTAAGGACTTGTCAGTGGCATCTCATTCAACTGGTGGCTTTGTAAGGCTTCTTCTCAATAGATTTTTGAATTTTTCTTTCCTATATCTATTCTTTTCTAATTTAAACGTTAGTACGTTACAGTCCACTCCCTTTGTGGGATTGGGCTAGTTAGGACCATTTGCAGCCACAAGGTTGGCAAAGGGCAGTAAAGTCCCGTTATTAACCCAGACCAACCGGCATTTTAACCCTCAAAAGGCTCAATTGAGTACCGCTGTATGGTGAGCTCACTCCTTAGTTAGAAGGAGTGACTCTCGAGATTAGAACCTTCGGGCTGGCATTGATGAGCATGGTGCGTGTGTACTCACCTTCTAGTTGTAGTTTTGGGTTTTAGGACCAAGGTTGCGGCTAAGAGACAACTTTTCAAGTAAAATTAGCCAAATGCCTCGTCAATTTATTAGAAATACGTACGATCGGATTAACGAGATTGCCGCTGTCCCCATTTGCTTTCGAGCAAACCCACTTCCAGGGAAACAGGTCTGATAACGTGTGCAGGGAAAGAAAACCCTGTTAAATTTGGCTCTACTTCGGCATTGTGGAGTGATATAAGAGGTGTAGCATGAGTGGGAGATGGTATCGTCGCCAATGATCTACCACCACTTTGATGGTCACTTCACTTACTCAGTGAAACGGAGGTGAGGCCCTTTGAGGACTTTTCTATGGTGTCAAGGGAGTCCACCTGCGGCTGGCACTCTCGATCCGAGCTTAGGACAGTGCCTCAGGGGGAGTTTGATTGGGGTGGTACCTCTGTCAAATGATAACGCAGGTGTCCTAAGGCCAGCTCAAGGAGGATAGAAACCTCCAATAGAGCAAAGGGGGAAATGCTGGCTTGATCCCCGCTTTCAGTATGAGTACGAGCTGCGAAAATACGGCCTTTTGATCCTTTTGTCTTTATGAGTTTTAAGCAAGAGGTGTCAGAAAAGTTACCACGGGGATAACTGGTTTGTGGTGGCCAAGTGTAGAACTGTTCACCCACCTACAGGGAACTTTCGACATAACACATATAAATTAGGTGTTGCTTTTTTAGACCCCACTGCTGTTATAATACGAAAAAATAAACTTTCTGGATAAATGGATAAATCCATTTATTTAAACAGTAAAAAAACAGGTACAAAAGTCCAGATATTTCGGTCACATATACAGTGACCGTCTTCGGTAGAAATACTAAAATATTAAAATTGAAAATATCATATTTATATGCAACAAAATAAATAACTTTTCGGGTCATTCACAAAATAATGAGCTTCCGGATTATTAACTAGATTATTTTCAGAGAGAGTTCATTGACAAATTTCATTCAAAGTTCTTGATGTAAATTTTCTTGTTTAATCTTCTTTAAATCTAAGCCGAAATGTAAAACAAATTTCCAATGAAAGTGGCAAAGCCTTCCGTGTCTTCTAATTGCAAACCGAATGTTGATTTTATAGATGTTTACTGGGTTGGTCTTTTTCTAGTTTAGAGTCGCTTGCCTGAAACTCTGGGCAGGTAAGGTGGGCGCCTCCAAAAATTTTTGTAACTTCTTATCTCGTCTTCGAACATATTCACGTATGCCTAAAGTCGTGAACGGTTGGACTGCTATCCAAGCGGTAGCCATGCATGCGCTACACACATACCAACAATATTTTTTTCATTTTCACACGGGGTCCCAATCTACGCTTTGCATTCAAGTTACACAAATACCCACATTATTTTTTTCATTTTCACATGGGGTCCTAATCTAGCCTATATTCATCGCTTAGGATTCAGGCCTTGACAAATAAAGCCCAGACAGTCAGTACCCCATGCACGTGTGTATATGTGTTTGTGTGTGGAATACCCGCAGCTGAGTGTATGGTATGAGATGATATTCAGGCCATTCAGGTTCATTGAATTTCAACCATTCAGGCTCATTGGCTGAGACCCCAATTCTAAAAATGTCCAAATTTTGTTTAATAAATTAATCAAGAATTAGCATTCTGAACCCCTGCTGATAATCCACATACCTTATATGAGAGGGTCACTATAAAAAAAGAAAAATTGAGCGTGATTGATGGAAGCATTGGGCATGGGCTAGGGAAGATCCTTGCCTAAATGAATGTATTATTTGGTATTGATGTAGCACATGGTCAGTCTGACTATTATTTCATTTAATTACATTTAAAGCGGATGAGATTTTCATTTCTCATTTTTAAAGAAAATAGCTAGCACTAAATTTTTCTTAATACCGCATAAACCATTAAGAAATATATTATTTTGATTTGATATTTTTTTCTAAAATTTTGAATTTAGATGGAGTTTATAATTTAGCTGATATTAGGTATTCATGAGTTAATAATTTGAAATGAATCCCCTAAAGAAAAAATGAATACTATCCAAAAGCGCAGTCGAAAGCTATGAAAAAGAAGAAGTTCAGCCTTAGCCTTTATGACATATATTCTATAAAGAAGCCAAATAAACATTAAAATGTATTTTTTTTCAACAGTTATTAGAAAATAGTTTTTGATACAATGAAGGCTTTTTAGGAATCCAAAAGAGCAAAAAAAAACAACTAATATGAAAGTCGACCATTTTAACGGTTTTAAAATTGACAAAACAGATATACGCAAAGTGCATTATGAACAAATTAAGCTTCTAATTTCAAACTTATATTCAAAGGTTTTTCCCAGATAATTGAAGATTTTTGTGATACTGTTTTTGAAGTTTGGTATAAAGCGGTGCTCGATGAAAAAAAACTACTGATTTTGATAATTATTTGTTTTAAAATTACATACCTAATAGATGCTGCAACTATTATGCAAGGGTTCTAAAATAGAACAGCCATTTCGAATCTACCAGCTTACTGTATCTCTTGATGAATAACGAAGAACACCAGTTTCTTTGCCAGAGACTTATTATTTTTATGCTAATTTTATATTAAGTAAATTTCGTCACGTTTATTCATACCAATTAGGATTGACGAGCCTGTGAAAATTTGCTTTTTTTCCAAAAAAGGGGAAAAAATCCTTAAAAATCATAGAAATATTATAGAAAATCACTCCATCAAATTCAGCGGAGTAGTGAACCTTACTGGATAGGTTTCTAGGTCTTATTTGCAAAAATGTAGAATTTAGTATTTCTTGCCAGAAGAATGGTTATGGATGTTTGTTTATTTGTTTGTTTTCGTGCAAAAGGCTGATGAATGACAGTATAAATGCATAGATTATAGCCATATATTACGTAATAAGTGAATACAATATTTGTTCACGCTTATTTCTCTGCAAGATAGTAATATAAAAAATTCCTTTTACCCTTAGTAAATATTAAATTTTCTAGTGAAGATCCGTGTTGCAGCGGTAGTTAGTTTAAGATTAATGTGGTAAAATTAGAAATTATGTGTAAAGACAATCATTAGAAAATAACATCCGGGTTGCAGCGGTTGCTAGCAACCTAGCAAGAGACGATCACGTCCAATTTTAAGAAATATAACAACAAATTACTCCTAAAGAAAGTTCAGATCAAAACAAAAAGTACGCCATTAGAACCGCCTTGCACGAAACCCCTACATAGAAAACTTTCTGTCCCTTGAACAGCGAGGGAAATATATTGGCTTGAAAATCAATAAAAATGGCAGCTACAACAGCATTCTGCCTAAGTGGCATTTTTTTTTTTTTTTTCTTACAAAGATGGCTTGGCAGTGGAACATCCTAGTGAGTTGTCCAATATCTCATTTTAATGAAAATTGATGGAGTTATAAACTTTTTTTTAACTAAAACAAAGTATTTTCAAAATAGGATGAATATTCTTATGAAAAACTACATATTTCATGTTAAAGATTGATCAATGACGTCATAATTACAGGATGTAACCGGATTGTCTCTTACTGATCCAATTCTAATCTTAGTAATTCTACCATTTTCCGATTACTTGACTCTTTTCATTCTTTTATATTGGTGCATGATTTTATATTATATAAAGGTATATATAATGTGTTACAACCGTAAATGTAGTCATACAAACCAAAGAAGATTATTCTGTTAAATATCTCTTGTTATGAATTTATATACAAGAAACGTACTGGTTCTTGGCTTGAACAACAAGGTGAGTAGACTACCTTGCAAATCAAGAAAACTGGCTGCAACCAAGATATTCTGCATATGCAACATCTTTTTTAATCAACATCATAAAACGTACACATTATAGTAGAGACACCAGAAATCGAGATGAGGGTCTGATATGATGTCATGATTTGTGCACACAAAGTGTTATCATAAAATGTATTTTTTTTCCTAACTATAGGGTCTTAAACTGGAGATATTTTCGAAAACTTTTTAATAGTAGAACAGAGGATTTTAAATAACTCAAATGCCAAATATCTTTGCTTTTGGTGATGATAAGACCCTCCTTAGTCCCTTAAAGGGCTGCACACTGTTTCAGTATTAGATATGTTGATATCTTGTGTATTGGTATGGGCGTACTAATGATATGGCTATTAGTATTGCGAGTAGTTATACAAGTTTCTGTTAGTTAATATAAAAGAAATTGCTCATATCTATCTCTTTCCTATAAATTAAATCATCAGTAGGTTCCAAATAGCTCTAAAACGGCACTTTTGTTGTTACGTTTTAAGTTGAAAATCTATGGCTACTGGGTTACCACTAATTTTTAGAGTGACGCTTAATGGTTCATTTGAAAGCTATTGCTCAAATCTCCGTCATAAGTATCAATTCTATACCATACGTAAGTGTGATATAGGATTAAAAACAATACTTTTGATGTTACTTCTTGTGCAGAAAAGCTTGGAAGTATAAAACAATATCCTCAATGTAATAATGTATGGTCCAAAACCCATAACTGGAGGTGTTCCTTCTACAACTCTCCTCAATAAGCTACGCAATTAAGATAAACCACAAAGACATCAAATCGTGTTATTAGAGGTTTGGTTCTGTTGATTAAGCGTTCAACTTTGAAATCAAGCGTCTTGCGTTTGATTCCTGCTCAGATGTTCTTTTTTTCAAACATGGTTTCCTTGCTTCTCTACAAATATATTTAGGTAACTTCACTGTTTTTGAAATATGACGCACTCACTTTTTTAAAGCGTGTTCCAGGAAAGTATTTGGTAAAGTATTTTGATATAAAGTATCTTAATGTGTTGAGATTTGTTTCAAATCAGATGTTTGATTTGAAACAAAGAAAATGAAAAATTTTTAATTTTTGATTTTAAATGTTACAAAGTAAATATTATGTAAGTCTTGAAATTGGACTGCTTCAAAATAGTAATGATATAACAGAGGCTTATGATAAAAAGTCCTCTTATACAAAATTCCATATAAAGATGGGAAGCACAATGCACACTTTTTCACAGTGACAATAAAATAAAATTAGTTATTGTAGTTGACAAAAAGATGTTTCCAGTATAAGGCCTAAGCTTTATGAACAGTAAACTACTCAAAACAACTGAGCTTAATTTATTCTTTCGTGCCCTCCCATAATCAAATTTACGCTCTTTATGATTGAACTAAATATTACAACCTGTTTCAAGCATTAATTTGAAAAATCATATGAATAATCAGACATTGATATATGGTGAAAAAGGGCCTCCCATTTTTTGATGAGTGATAAAAAGGAGGCTAGGGCTTGACTCATATTGTCATTTATTAAATAAGTGATTTTATTTGGGTAATTTAATACTAAGAAAATATTACCGGATAAAAATCCTCTGATTCCTTACAGCAAACGTCTGTAGGGTTGATAATGTAGGGAGTGTCTGTTTTTGGGATCATAATTGCCTTTTAGCTTAAATCACATTAAGGAACGATGTGTAGCCCATAGTAGCCCATAGTGTAGTCCATAGCCCATCCAATAAAGGCCTTTATTGGACATAGCAGCTAAATACATAGACTTGCATGGGACAGGCTACTCTGGCAGTCACACCTTTGAGTAGGCTAGTCAATTTGTTTCTGAGCTAGAAAAGAACTCACAAAGAAAAATGTAAAATAACCTAACCTAACTGATAGTTGTAATGTGCTCCCACTCCTTAGCCTAACATGGCAAGATATAGGTTTTGCCTTAGGCTATTAAAAAAAGTTGAATAAATATAATGTGTTTTTTTTTTAAATTCACTTTACTGATGTTACATTCTAATTATTAGTAGTAAACCAGCTTTTAAAGATACTAACAAACCCATAGATTCAGTGATTTTTTTTATTTTGTCCAGGATATGTCCGGTTAAGAAGAAGGTTGATGGTGATGTACATTGCAAAGTATATCTGGAAAACTTAAGCTGTTTACATTAACTTGTTGGCTAAAAGAATATAATTTGATGTTCCTTTCAATGTTTTATTTCCAAAAATGTTAGTCTAATTGCCACCATTCTAAATGTACCCAGACCCTACCTTCAGATTTCGATTGGTACCCCTAGGCTAAATACTAGACTTGATTCTAGAACTGTTGCTATCAAGCAAAAACACAAAAAAAACAGAAAAATGAGTTAACCCATGCAAAGAGATGAGGTCTATTAGACACTTTTAATTTTTCCCAGTCCCTTCCCCTAAAATAACAAAGTATAGGTCTTGCCTTAAGCTATTAAGAAAGCTTAGTTAATATGTTGTTGTTGTATTTGTTAAATTAGCTTTACTGATGTTATGAACTAATTATTGTTCATAAATCAGCTTAAAAGGATAATGGCAAACCCATAAAATAAACGAAATTTTGTATTTTGCCCAGGCTTTACCCAGTTATGGAGGAGGGGAGGGGGAGGCACCCTAGAGACAATACATTGGTTTAGAAGGATGCATGTACCTAACCAGAAAAGAAAGGGAACATTTTCGATTTCGAAACAATTTTATTGAATAATTACAACAACAACAATAATACTAAGCATGTACAATTAGCGATACAGTTTATTGTCTTCGATATGTTTCACTAATGCACTTAAAGCACATTGAAGTCTATTCACATGTGCTATATCAACTTTAGCGGCAAAACATAATTGATCCTCCATTTTAAATTTGCTCAAGGATATCACATATCTTGCATTTACTAAATCCCATTCCAGACAAAGCCGTGATCCTTTCGTGATTTCCACCGCGATGTTTGGTGCTCTTGTATTATTACCATCAACTCCACTATCAACTTCTAATAGGGTAAACATTCCAGTCGCCATCATCAACACACACAAATATATATCCAAATCAGTTAAGTCAAAACTGTTCTTCTCACTCCTTTGAATTCTATTCACAGACTAATAAAACTATAGCAAAAACCCTTTCCTTATATTCTCTGCAATCCTCCACCGCTAATATGTAAGCGAGCCTCTGATTGGTCTAGACGGAGATGTAACCGACTCGCTGATTGGTTTAGAAGGAAACACGTGATCCTGTTTCCTATTCCTGGATCTTAACATTCATCCCTAGCGTGCACTTGGCCAAACAACAACAACGACAAAACAAGATCTTCAAAGAAGTGTCATTGACTCTGTCCCCGTTAGACTCAATAATCCAGAAAACATCTATCAAAGTGAGAAAAATCCTGTTTTTCCATTCTCACTGACAAAAACCACAAAACAGACATAAATTGCTGTTGACATCAATGAAAAACAACAAATAAATTGACCGAAACTCATAACCATCCAAGAAACATCCATAAGTGAGAAAATTCCTGTTTTTTCAAGTGAGAAAAATTCTGTTTTTTCATTCTCTGTGAGAAAAACTATAAACCACGTGGTTATTACGGGACCTCCTGACCCTTTTCTACTTAAGTTATATTAAAAGAAATAGTTATTATATTTTTGACCGTGCCGAAAAAATGGCTATCTCAAAATTTTGATCGGGTGACTTTGGGAAAAAATGAGCGTGGGACGTGGCCTAGTTGTCCTCCATTTTTTGGTCACTTAAAATGGGCACAAGAAGTTTTAATTTTCATTCGAATGAGCCCTACTAGGATATTCCAGGACCCCTAGCTTGATACGATCATCTCTGGGGAAAAAAAGAGAAAACTAATAAACATGCAATTTTTTGCTGGCAAAAAAAACAAACAAAATTTCACATTTTCACAGATAGGAGATTGAAACCTCTACAATAGGGTTCTCTGTGTTATGTAAAGTTTTACTAGTAATTAAGGATTATTGAACTATAAATTTTGACGTCTCAAAGCTTTGTTTCCACGACACAATTAGATCTGACTTCAAGAGATACGAATTCTTATAGGCTAGCAGGGGTTAGAAACTCTTTCTAAGCTGTGGCGATGACAACTTTTGGTGCTTGTAGGAATGAAAAAGCGTGGCCTCTTCTTCTCGGACTATCTGGAGATCAGATTCCTTTGGGATCATTTACCTTGGAGACTGGCGAACTAGTTAACCATTATCGGAAGAGACTCAGACATACGAGAGAAACGAACACTGATAAAAAGACACTAGGTTTATTAATCTTACATGCTTAACTGTACAGCAATGGGTCACTTCAAAGACAATAAATGATGACCGAGATTATTTGCGGTACCAACTCTTTTGGATCTGAATACATATTCAAATTAAAAAACACATTTACACCACTCCCAAACGCAGGTCTTTCGTCCTGCGCTGTAGGGACTGCCTGCCATTGGACCACGTGGCCCAAGGACGCGAATCCTCGTCCAATAATCTCTTTGAGATTTTTCAGATGATTCAGTAGTTCACACAGTTTTTTTGCCTTTTAAACTTCCTTATAAATGTTATGCGTTGCATTTTTTTTGCTACGATTTTCTTAGCGAAATTCGAACGACTAGCGCCGTTGTCTGACTGAAGCTAGAAATGCAATTTCTCTCTTTGCTGATTAAGGACTTTTCATTTTTTGCGACTAGATTTAGCTTAATTGTAAGAAATTGGAATTATCTTTAGAAAGGAACTTTATTTTCGTATTTCAAATACATCACAACTTACTCAAAGTATATATCACCCTTCCCATGAAATAATGACGCCCCGTCATTAGTTACTGCCCCTCAGGAGTTTTAAAATTTTTCAATTATTTTTCTTAATTTATTCTACGTCCCTATTTAAGATTCATCTACCGGACTAATATTTGTTTTGGTTCTTTGTTTGCTACTATACTAAAGATTTTTTTTTTCTTTTTTCTTTATATAAAACTGATTACTTTTACTTTTCCAATAAGGTTGGGACTATTCTACTTTTACATTAGTTTTTTTTTTTCTATATAACGTACTACATAATATCTACACAAAGTTAAGTTAATAACATGATAATATTACACCTAATTCTACTTGTGGTACATACATGAATGATTTATAACATACAATATTTGGTTCATCATATTCACTGATGACATTAAAACACTTTCACTATTGGGATTTTTGGATTGTCAAAGCTGTTAGGAAGTAACACATGTAGCTTCACATCTATTCGTCACCTTTCGTGTCCTTAGTGTACTACACCCTTCCGTTGTAAATTACTGTCCTTCACTCCTTTTGTCGTGGCAAAAATTTTGAAGCACTCACATTATGGTTTCTTCATGGAACAGATTGAGTTTAGTTGTCTTTACACGGTAAGTTTTCCCTAATAGTCAACTGGGAAATGACCTCTAAACATCGTTCTGATAGTCAACTGGGAAATTATTCTTCGCACTAGAGGTGTTGGTGTTTTTCTTCTCAGCATATAATTTTTTGGATTTTTGGGGCACTAAGAGAATGTATTCTCGCGTAAAATTGTTCATTAGTGCCTTTTGAAACGGGTTGTCGTCATATTATAGTGACTCTCTTAATATATTGTCTTTAAATTCAACTTCGAACCTCTCCAACTATCATCTAACTTCAAATATCGTTAAATATCGTTTATCTTGTACTGCTCAATGGTGTTTTCATAGTTATAGTTCAAATTGTCTTTACTTTCTGCTTCAAGTATCTTCAAATGCCTTTAAGTGTCATTTAACTTCAAATATCGTATATCGTGCGATGATCGATGGAGTTCTCAGAATTAAACTTCAAATTGTCTTTAATTTCCTCTTCGAATATCTTCAAATGTGTTTAAGTATCAATTAACTTCAAATAATGTTGATCGTGTGCGAATAGATGGATTTATCAGAATTAAACTTCAAATTGTCTTTAATTTCGTCTTCAAATCTCTTCAAATTTAATTATTATTTAACTTAAGTTATCGTCAAATATTGTTGTCTTGTACTGATAGATTGTGTTCTTGGCATTTATGTGATTATATAGTTCGTTAAAGCACTTGATACTGAGGTTCAAATATAGTGTTACCTTATATGTAATATGTTTCACGGTCGAAGAAACGACGGTCGAAGGTAACTGTTGTTTTCGTAGACGAAGTTGGGATGAAACTTGCCTGGAGTTATGGTGAGTACTCTTCGTTGGTTGAGATATGATAAAATAGATGTTACTGGGTCGTATCTGTACTGGGCAGCTTATTGTAATACTCAATGATCAAAGTGTCGATTTACTTTACTGTAATAAAAACAATGCGGCAGAATCACATTTTCTTTGAAGTAAATACACATACAATAATTCACGCATTAATTGGGTTATAATTTTTTTAGCTATGAGACAGAATTAAATAAATACACTAATATTAGTACTCTCAACAACAGTATGAAAATTTAAAAATGAGATGTCTTCAAATTTGTTTTGATAACGAACATGTTTATGTTAGATAAATATAATTTACACTACATTATTAAGTTTGAGGTCCACTTTTACAATATGTTTCATGCCTGCATTGTTCACGCACGTCCGTGCTGTTTAAGAAACACATGTGCAGCGTCATAACCACACGGTTTAACGCAAACGATACTACAATGAGGGAACAAGACATAACAAGGACTAGTGAAGACCTCTATACCCACTAGTTTTCTGATGTCTTCCCTATTTCTTGGCTTAGACGTTCTCATGTGGCTCCGGGTTTAACGGCTGAAATGCAGAGGTTCTTAGTTTCAGGATTTTTCCGTAATTGGAAGTCAAAATTGGTTCCTCATATTCGCTTTTCGAATAAGATCATTAGATGCAGGATTTCCAAGCTTGCCTCCGTAGATTCCAGTTAATACTTGGCAAAGAATATAAGCATAATGAAGAACTGACATCAATATCTTTTTAGAAGGCTATTGTTTGAGCAAATCCTTCAGCACTAAATAAAAAAATATTATATTAAAGTCTTATTAGAATCCTTTAAGCGAGAAACACCTTCACATTAATAGGGAATTCCTTGTGGGTTCTATTTAGTCGCCATTGGACATTCACAGGGTTTCAATCCATATATCTTAACTGATTAAATGGTTTTGAAATTTTACATATTATTATTGAGATATAATTTCACATCCGCCGTGAAATTCTACATATAAACGTACCAATAGGTTGTTTGGTTATAGTTACCAATAGTTGGCTATTGATCATATATTACTCGAGTAAGAAACATTATATTACTCGAGTAAGAAACAAATGAATGCGAACACTTGCGGTTAATAATTACACTGGTATACATAAAATAATTATAATATGCAATAAGATAAAATATTTCATATAATTATACGCTTCTTTACTGTTATTTTTTTTTTTGTTTTTATAATATCCATCTTGGTTAGGACATGGGTTGATTTTTAATAGAAAATACGAGTGGGACCTAATTCAGTATATGTAAGATATAAAATGACTGACGTGCGAAAATATGCCACAAAAATTAGAGCAAAATATATGTCATAGATAAACCAATGAAATTAAAGAACGTTTTCGTCACAGAACTATAGAACAGTGATCTCTCTGTTATTGTATACGTCATAGATATAAGCTAATGAAATTAAATTTTTTTTCGCCAAGGAGCTAAAGACGTAAATGCCTTTGTTTCTATATGAAGGTAATGTTTGACACAGCTGTCGGACAGCATACGTCATAGATATAATATAATGAAATTAAAACGCTTTTTTTTTCTCGGAGCTATAAGAAAGTAAACTCTCTGTTTCGCTTTCAAAGCATTCTGATTCAAAAACGAAAACTTAACTAGCTCACAGAAGTTTCTATTAACACTTTAAGTATTGTTTTGATTGGCCCTGGTTGGCATAAAAATACTAATTTCTTACACTTGAAGGACTGAGAAATATCCCTTCCTACGCTCATTTACACACACAAAAATTACAAAAAAATCATTGGCCTTAATTTCCTCCCCGGGCGTCCCACAAGACGTGGTCCAACTCCAGTTGTCGTTCTCAGTAGACCCCTAGCTTCCTACATTTGGTTATTTTCTGTTCCAACCTTTCTATTATCCTTTGAAAGGGCATAGAAATAACACTAACAAAAATAAGACATCCAAATTTAATCACATCCGTACTTGGTTAACTCTTAATGCACACTGTTAAATTTATTACGGTGTTACTTTTATTATCTTTGAGATATTGCCTTTTTGTTTAACATGGATATTTCCAACTGTCAGGTTTTTTATAAGTTCTGCAAGTCTGTGTCAGGAGGATCTCCGCGTGGGCTTGTGGTTTTTTCTTTTTCGTGGTTTCTATTGTGAAAAGGTAAAATTTTTTTTTTTTCTTTTTCAAAAATTATTGCCCTTTTTAATTTTTTTTTTTAACGGGTTCGGCTTCTTTGGTAGGCCTTGATTTCCCTATTTCTTTAGCTCCTATTTGGTCTGATTCACCATCAGACTCTTCTGAATTGGTTTCTGACGAATCCGGATGAGAAATTTTAGAGGTGGCACTTTTTGAGGTACCTGCCCTTCTTTTGTAAATTTCTACTCCTCTGGAAGTAGAAGGTTTATTCTCTAAGTCCTCACCTTAAGTTCTCAACTCGGGGGATTTGGAAGATTCTTGAGAGTTTTGGGAGGAATCAATAGTTTTTGCGGGGTTCCTCCAGTGTTTGAAGGCCATGTCTTCAGGGGGATGGGGCATTCTTTGCAGGTGGGATTCCCTCCGTTAAGACCACGTCCAGTCGTGTTTAGGTTTGACCTTGGACACAGTTATATCATGATATTGACCCTGCTGGTCATCCTTTGGAGTTTTAGTCCCGGGCCCTGTACTTTGACTCGTTTTTATGGAAAAATTTATTAAATCCATAGCTTCTCTCAGGTTTGTTTTAGTTAAATCTTTGGGAGGAGTTTTCTTTACAGTAATACAGGGGGTTTCTACAGCTCTGTTTAATTCTTCTTGTAAGGACGGGGGCCTTTCTATTGGTGTTGCAGGGGAAAACATATCGTCTGGAAATCTGTTGGGGGGACATGGGGTCGAGATTCTATCTGGGAAAAATTGGGTTTTTGGAGATATTGTATACTCTAAATCTCCCGCGCTCGCCGATGAATAACTTTTTGGACTTTTTGGCGTTCTTATTCGTCTTGGTATTAGTGATTTTTTCTCTGGAACAACTAGATTTTCCATAGCCAAGAATTCTTCAAAGTTTTGTTCATCACTTTCATTTTCAAAATAATCTTGTTTAAAATTGAAAGGTTTTAGCTCTGCTAATCTTGACCTAGGGGGGCTCATTTTCCGAATCTTACAAATCAGTCGAAGAGGGATGGGATAACCATCTCTCTGGACATTCGGCTGTTTTTATTCGGCTAACCTGCGCCTTGTAAGTTTTTCCGCTATGGGGGTTTTCCATTTTAAAGTTATAGTCGTTATCATATATTTTGACTAGTCTGTACGGTACATAATATTTGTGTGAAAGTTTTTTTCATTCCGTTTTCGCCTAGTTCCTTATTAAAATGAAGTCTCCTACTTTTAAATCTGTGGTCCACTTAACTTTGGGTTAGTTTCTTAGATCTTGGTTTATTTTACATTTTTACAGTTTTTGCCTAACTATCTTATAAGTTTTCATCATCCTATTTATGAATTCTTGTTTATAATCTTCTGAGTCGTTATAATACTGCCGAGATTCAATAATTTCATCATATTGGACTCTAAAATAACGACCAAAAAGTAAATAAAATGGATTGTCTCTGGTTGTTTCGGAATAAGCAGTGTTGATTATGTTAGTTAAGTAAGGTAAGAATTTATCCCAGTCACTCCTATTGTCTTTTGTATAAATACTTAGAACGTTCGAAAATATTTTATGTCTGTTTTCTATTTTGCCATTAGCTTGTGGATGGTACGGCGCTGTCACCATTTTCTCTATATTAAGAAAACTCATTAAATCTTTTGTTATTTTTGCAACAAAATTGCTCCCGTTGTCGCTCAAAATTTTATTAAGAATGCCAAATTGTAAAAATAATTTTGCTAGTGCCTTACTTGTGGCATAAGCACCTTGATTTTTTAATGCTTTTGCAAAAGTAAATCCGGAGAAATGATCTACAACCGAAAGAATACACGTATGGCCTCTGCTAGAAACAGGTAAGCCTCCATTTGTCCCGTACAGGTCAAATGAGATGGTCTCGAAGGGGTACTTTGCTACTGGGACCCTTCCAATTGGAGGATTTGGATAAGCCGGGGGGTTTTTTCTCAAATTACATGCTTCGCATGTACTCAAACATTCTTTAAGTTTTGTCCGTGCCGATTGTACGTAAAAGTATTGTTTTAGCTTATGGAACGTTTTCATAATTCATAAATTTCCACCTGTGTCCGAATGAAAATATTCGAATGCAGGCCCTATTAAGTTTTGTGGTAATACAGGTATTATCGAGGTTTGGTTTCTATTTGTCTCAGCAGTCACAATTCTACACAGTATTTCTTCATCAAGATCTTAGTAGAAATTATCTATCTCTTTTCTAATAGTTTTGAATTTATCCGGTAATGTTTTATCATTCGCAAAATAATCAATTAGTGCTACGCACATTTCGTCTTTTTTTTGCTTTCTTTTTATATTTTCCAATTACAGGGGGCAATAGTTAATCTTATTTTCTTTTACTGCGTCTTTGACTTTGTTTTTCTTACATCCATGTTTGCTTTTAGCATTGATAGCATTAAATTTGTTTAAAAAGTGCGATTCAGTTAAATGGTATTACTTATTTGTAGTTTTGATGATTTTAACTAGTTTTAGTCTTGAATTGCCCCATTTATTTAAATCATTTTCCGTTAAAACCTCAATTTTGACTAATCAGGCCCCCTTTTGGATTGTAACTGTATAATTTTCATGGCTATTGGTTACCCAAATAAAACCTTCACCTTTGTTATAAGATATAATCTGCTCCTCTCATAACAGATTTTCGGGTATTTCAGACGGTGTTGCAAACCATATTTCTGATTTTCTAATTATTGGCTCGATCATCTGTGATATTTGAATTTTTTGCATCGTTTTGGGAGGGACTTTTGTTTTCCTTATCGCAAATCCGTAATATTTCTCTTCAATTTCATTGTTTATTAGATTCCTACTGGCGCTATGCTGATCTATTGCGGCATATTGCGGCGTCATGGTGGGTTTTATTATGTTTTTCAACAATTCCACTATTTTCTTAATTTCATTTGATCTGTACTGTCGCATATCTCCTATTTTTATTTTAGCAGATTCAATACTGTTATTATTTAAATTTACTTCATTTCTGCGATATCTCTCAGGATAATTGAACAAATTTCCAATTATGCCGTGTCTTTGCGAGACATGGTGTTCAAAATACTTCGACATTATACCATTAGAAATTTTGTTTACTGTTATGTTATCTTCGTAACCTCTGTTACGATTTCTTAAGGTAGAAATTTTTTCCCCCACCTTAGCTGGGTAGACCAACCTCTCGTTGGCTACGTCTAATAGTATTCTATTAGACCTTAGAAAATTTGCCCCTATAATAGCTTCATATCGGAGATTATCGCATATGATGAAATTTGTCATGAAGGTTCTGTTGTCTCTTTTTAAGTTTAGACAAATTGACCCTTTTGCATTTAATTTATGGCCTGTAACACTTGTTAAATTGGGATTATTAGGGTTCTTTTGTCGCCTAATGTGCAGAGGCAACGTATTAAATACGCAAGAGTTTATGATATTTACAGTAGCTCCACTGTCAACTAAGGCCGTAAAGTAAACGTTTTCTACACAAAAATCATTAAATATAGGTAACTTGATAATAATATCACTACAAGAAGGCACTAGTATTGTTTTGGACCTATTAAATATCCCTGGCACCCTCGGGGTCCAACTTATGTTTCTGAGGGGCCTGAAGCGTTTCCCTGAGAATTTATTTCATTTCTCGGTGCCTGTAATAGATATTCAGACGTATTAGGTTCCGTAGGCATATTTAAATGATTTACGTCTGCATGTCTTCGCCATGTATTATTATTGTAACTTGAATGTCTCGGGTCAGTACGATTTTTTGGAACAGTTTTCCAGCGCTTGTGGCTTGTGAAATTTTAATGTCTCATAGGCAAATTTTAGTTATTCTCATGTTTCATTCTCGCATTATTTTTACCTTGGCGAGTATTTTGGTTTTCATACCTGTAATTAATTTGACTTGTGGGGACAGGGCTCTATAAATTGGGTTGGTGCGCATTATAAGGTATTGATTGGCGCAATCCCCCCTGGCTATAGTTTAGTGCATGACCGGTGCTAAAATTTGTTCTTTTGAACAAATGGTTACCGTAAATGTGCGTGGTACAGACAGTGGGTCTTGGTCTTGCAGTAGTGACGGGTAGGCACTCTAGTTCGATTGAACTCATTTGTTTACAGTTTTATTGCCGTCGTCGTGGCTTGGTGATGTGTTGACATCGGTTTGTTGTCTCCCTCTTTGTTTCTTTCTGGTTTTGTCTGCTTTTTAAATTGGAAGTCTACCTTTGCCTTACAATTTGTGATGCCTTTTAACCCTATTCATTTGTGTTTTTGGGTGGGTTACCGATGGTACTTATTTTTTAATTAATATTATTGTCAACCATTTTATCAACTTCGATTAGTCGTTCTACCTCTTGGACTGCAAGATCCAACGTCTGAATGTTCTTGGATATTACTACTCGATATAGTTTTGGGGGTAGCCCTTGCAAAAAGGTATTTAGTATGACTTTCTCATACAGTTGCCCAGAACCACTTCCGTATTTTGCTTCTACGGAAATGCGTATATTATCCAGATATTCCCTTATATTTTGTGAGAAATCAAAGTTCACTACTCAATGTTTTAGTTTATTTATATAACTAGTTTCTATAAACCTCCCTGGAAAGGCATGTAATAATTTATCGACCGTCTTTCTTTTAAAGCTGCCGTCACTGCAACCGTTTTGTTAGGACGGTTTCAGAAAGGTTAATGCTCTAATTCTGAATATTTTACTCATACGGGCTGGTAATGATTCAACGGCTTTTTTTGTTAGTTGTAACAAATGGGTCAATTTGATATTAAATTCGTCAATATCTGATTGACCATTGTATTCCGGGATAGATTTTTCATTCTATATATTTTTTGCGACTAACTTTTGCACTATTATTATTTAATTTATATCGTCAATATTTTCTTGTTTTTTTTTTTTTTTTTGCGTTTTTTTAAAATTATATTAAATTTTAAATAAACTATTTTTGGGTAATCTATTATATATTATGAGATATATAAATGGTTTACTATCGTATCCTATCGGTTATAGGCCTAATCAATTTTCTTATATGTCTGTATCTCTCCGAAAATCAAATTTGAATTACAAAGTTTAAATGGCCTAACTAGTTCGCAGTTTTCCTCCAATTTCCGACCGCACCATTTGTTATGTAAAGTTTTTAGTAGTAATTAAGGATTATTGAACTATAAGTTTTGACGTCTCAGATCTTTGTTTCCGCGGCGCAATTAGATCTGAATTTAAGAGATACGAATTCTTATAGGCTAGCAGGGGTTAGAAACTCTTTCTAAGCTGTGGCGATGACAACTTTTGGTGCTTGTAGGAATGAAAAAGCGTGGCATCTTCTTCTCGGACTATCTGGAGATCAGATTCCTTTGGGAGCATTTACCTTGGAGACTGGCGAACTAGTTACCTATTATCGGACTAGACTCAGACATACAAGAGAAGCGAACACTTATAAAAAGACAATAGATTTATTAAACTTACATGCTTAGTTGTACAGCAATGGGTCACTTCAAAGACAATAAATGGTGACCGAGATTATTTGCGGTACGAACTCTTTTGGATCTGAATACATATTCAAATTAAAAAACACATTTACCCCACTCCCAAACGCAGTTCTTTCGTCCTGCGCTGTAGGGACTGCCTGCCATTGGACCAAGTGACCCAAGGACGCAAATCTTCGTCCAATAATCTCTTTGAGATTTTTCAGATGATTCAGTAGTTCACACAGTTTTTTTGCCTTTTAAACTTCCTTATAAATGTTATGCGTTGCATTTTTTTTTGCTACGATTTTCTTAGCGAAATTCGAACGACTAGCGCCGTTGTCTGACTGAAGCTAGAAATGCAATTTCTCTCTTTGCTGATTAAGGACTTTTCATTTTTTGCGACTAGATTTAGCTTAATTGTAAGAAATCGGAATTATCTTTAGAAAGGAACTTTATTTTGGTATTTCAAATACATCACATCTTACTCATGGTACATCTGGTACGCTGTTGCAAGCTTTGTCATGCATGTAACTTTTGATGGGTAAGACTAAACTTGATTAAACTTATATATTTGAAATTAAAATCTGATTCTTTTGATGTCTCTATTGGTATCAAAATTCTGTTTTTTAGAGTTTCGGTTACTATTGAGCCGGGTAGCTCTTACTATGCAGTTCGTTACCACGAAGAGTTTGAATCTCTGATTGCAAAAATTAAAAAGCCTATGGCTTTTTCTTGTTCGGAATGGTTCGTTACCACGAACTGTTGGATTAAATGTTATCAAACTTCCGTTTTTTAAAGTTTTGCATAACTATTCCATAGCCAAAAGCTGGAAAAAGGCTTTAGGATCAGTTTTTTTTGTGCTTCTTTTTTAAACAATTAATTAAAAAAACTTTTTCCACAAAATAAGTTTTTCAAAGAAAAGTCAAGAACTCCATTAAACAAAAAATGAGCAAAAACAAAATCAAATATTCTACAAAGCGTGAAACTACCATAAATCAGCAGCGATAAAAATAGGATACTGCTGAGATGCCTTATTGGGAATTAGCATTAACACACTTCATTTGGATTTAATCTTAAGGCAACATTTATTTTTTAAACAAAATGGGCAAATGGGAAGGTGGGCATGAGAAGGGGATTAGTTGCCCTATAATCCCTTTTGTCTATTAAAAAGGGTATACACCCCTCCTATTTTCAATCGATTGAGCCCTTTTCGAAGTTCCCACGACAACTCCTTCGATACGAAGCACTCCGGTCTAAACAAAAACGACAAAAAAATAATACAATATATTCACATCAAAGTTTACTATAAAAATGTCAAGCTTTCCAATCACTTTCAGCCATTAAAAAGGGTACTTTACCTTTCGATTTCCAATCAAATGAGCCCTTGTTGAAACGACAACGCTTTCTATAAGTACCTTATATACCCCCAGGGCATAAATTACAGCCCTCATTATAAGGGCTGTTAGGGTAGCTGTCCTCCTCTAGGAACATCCCAATTTCCAGAACTTTCAACAACGTTAAACGAAATGGCTATCTCAAAATTCTGATTGGATGTGTTTGGGGAAAGGATGGCTGATAGAGGGGCGTTAGTCACTCTCCAATCACTTTCAACTATCAGAAATGGCACTAGCCTTTTCAATTTCCAATCAGATGAGCCCTTTGAAAGTTTCTACGACAACGCTTTCAATAAAAACCTTAGATGTCCCCAGGGCATAACTTACAAGCCTTATCTTGAGGGGGGATGTCATTTGAAAGACCTAATTCCTAGAACTTTGTACTACATTAAACAAAATGGCTATTGGAAATTTTTAATTGGATGTGTTCGGAGGAATTGTGGGCGTGATAGGGGGGTTATTTACCCTCCAATCACTTTTGACTATTAAAAATGGCACAAGCCCTCTCAATTTCTTATTGAATGAGCCCCTTTTTAGGTCTTATGACAACTCTATCTAAAAAAAAACTTATATGCCCCCAGCGCATAACTTACAACCTTTGCCCTGGAGGCTCTGGGGGGCTTGGCATCCTTAAATACATAATTTCCAGAATTTTCAACTATGTTGAACAACATGTCTATCTCTAAACTTTGATTGAATATTCTTTGGTATATATTGGGCAAAAGAGGGGGGGGTTAAATTACTCTCTACTCACTTTTGACTATTAAAAAGGGCAATATCAATTTCCAATCAAATGAACCATTTTGGAAATTTCTACAACAACTTTCTATATAAACCTTACATGTCCCCAGGGCACAACTTACAACCCATGCACTGAGATCTCTGAGGGGGCTATCATCCTAAAAGATCTAATTTCCAGAACTTTCAGCTACGTTGAACAAAATGGATATCTCAAAATTTTGATTGGATGTGTTTAGGAAAGTGACGGGCGTGAGAGGATGTTAGTCACTATCCAATCCCTTTCAACTACTAAAAAGGCGCTAGCCCTTTCAATTTCCAATGGAATGAGCCCCTTTGAAGTTTCTACGACAACACTTTCAATAAAAACCTTATATACCCCAGGGAATAACTTACAATCCTTGCCCTAAGGGCTGTGGGGGACGGGTTGTTATCCTTAAAGACCTAATTTCCAAAACTTTCAACTATGTTGAACAAAATGACTATCTACTAAATTTGATTGGATGTGTTTGGGGAAAAGTTGGGCGTGACAGGGGTTTAGTTTCCCTCAAATCAAATTCGACTATTAAAAAGGGCACTATTCCTTTGAATTTCAAATCGAATGAGCCCTTTTTAAAGTTTCTAGTTTCATTCCGTTTTTTAAAGTTTTGCATAACTATTCCATAGCCAAAAGCTGGAAAAAGGCTTTAGGATCAGTTTTTTTTGTGCTTCTTTTTTAAACAATTAATTAAAAAAACTTTTTCCACAAAATAAGTTTTTCAAAGAAAAGTCAAGAACTCCATTAAACAAAAAATGAGCAAAAACAAAATCAAATATTCTACCAAGCGTGAAACTACCATAAATCAGCAGCGATAAAAATAGGATACTGCTGAGATGCCTTATTGGGAATTAGCATTAACACACTTCATTTGGATTTAATCTTAAGGCAACATTTATTTTTTAAACAAAATGGGCAAATGGGAAGGTGGGCATGAGAAGGGGATTAGTTGCCCTATAATCCCTTTTGTCTATTAAAAAGGGTATACACCCTTCCTATTTTCAATCGATTGAGCCCTTTTCGAAGTTCCCACGACAACTCCTTCGATACGAAGCACTCCGGTCTAAACAAAAACGACAAAAAAATAATACAATATATTCACATCAAAGTTTACTATAAAAATGTCAAGCTTTCCAATCACTTTCAGCCATTAAAAAGGGTACTTTACCTTTCGATTTCCAATCAAATGAGCCCTTGTTGAAACGACAACGCTTTCTATAAGTACCTTATATACCCCCAGGGCATAAATTACAGCCCTCATTATAAGGGCTGTTAGGGTAGCTGTCCTCCTCTAGGAACATCCCAATTTCCAGAACTTTCAACAACGTTAAACGAAATGGCTATCTCAAAATTCTGATTGGATGTGTTTGGGGAAAGGATGGCTGATAGAGGGGCGTTAGTCACTCTCCAATCACTTTCAACTATCAGAAATGGCACTAGCCTTTTCAATTTCCAATCAGATGAGCCCTTTGAAAGTTTCTACGACAACGCTTTCAATAAAAACCTTAGATGTCCCCAGGGCATAACTTACAAGCCTTATCTTGAGGGGGGATGTCATTTGAAAGACCTAATTCCTAGAACTTTGTACTACATTAAACAAAATGGCTATCGGAAATTTTTAATTGGATGTGTTCGGAGGAATTGTGGGCGTGATAGGGGGGTTATTTACCCTCCAATCACTTTTGACTATTAAAAATGGCACAAGCCCTCTCAATTTCTTATTGAATGAGCCCCTTTTTAGGTCTTATGACAACTCTATCTAAAAAAAACTTATATGCCCCCAGCGCATAACTTACAACCTTTGCCCTGGAGGCTCTGGGGGCTTGGCATCCTTAAATACATAATTTCCAGAATTTTCAACTATGTTGAACAACATGTCTATCTCTAAACTTTGATTGAATATTCTTTGGTATATATTGGGCAAAAAGAGGGGGGTTAAATTACTCTCTACTCACTTTTGACTATTAAAAAGGGCAATATCAATTTCCAATCAAATGAACCATTTTGGAAATTTCTACAACAACTTTCTATATAAACCTTACATGTCCCCAGGGCACAACTTACAACCCATGCACTGAGATCTCTGAGGGGGCTATCATCCTAAAAGATCTAATTTCCAGAACTTTCAGCTACGTTGAACAAAATGGATATCTCAAAATTTTGATTGGATGTGTTTAGGAAAGTGACGGGCGTGAGAGGATGTTAGTCACTATCCAATCCCTTTCAACTACTAAAAAGGCGCTAGCCCTTTCAATTTCCAATGGAATGAGCCCCTTTGAAGTTTCTACGACAACACTTTCAATAAAAACCTTATATACCCGCAGGGCATAACTTACAATCCTTGCCCTAAGGGCTGTGGGGGACGGGTTGTTATCCTTAAAGACCTAATTTCCAAAACTTTCAACTATGTTGAACAAAATGACTATCTACTAAATTTGATTGGATGTGTTTGGGGAAAAGTTGGGCGTGACAGGGGTTTAGTTTCCCTCAAATCAAATTCGACTATTAAAAAGGGCACTATTCCTTTGAATTTCAAATCGAATGAGCCCTTTTTCAAGTTTCTACGACAAAAATTTCAATAAAAACTTTACATGCCCCCAGGGCATAACTTATAACCCTTGCCCTGATGACTGCTGGGGGGGGAGGGAGGAGTTTCCTGCTCAATTAATTTCCTGAACTTTGAACTACGAGGGACAAAATGGCTATCTCAAAATATTCATTGGATGTGTATTTGAAGTTTCTACGACTATTTTTTCTATAAGAACTTTATATGCCCACAGGGCATAACTTACAACGCTTTTCCTGAGGGCTTTGGGGAGGGGTGCCATCCTCAAAGACATAATTTCCAGAACTTAAAACTACGTTGAATAAAATGGCCATCTCAAAATTTTGATGGGATGTGTTTGGGGAAAAGGTGGGTGTGAGAGAGAGGTTAGTTGCCCTCAAATCCCTTTCGAGTATTTAAAAGGAAACTAGCCCTTTGAATTTATAATCGAATTAGCCTTTTTTGAGGTATCTATGACAACGCCTTCTATGAAAACCTTATTTGCCCCCGGGGCATAAGATATAACCCTTGTCCTTAGGGTTGTAGGTGAGTGTCCTCCTCAAAAACATAATTTCTTTCTGGAAATCAACTACGCTAAACAAAATGTCTATCTCAATATTTTAATTGGTTGTGTTTCGGGAAATAGTGGGCGTAGAAGGGGTGTTAATCGCCTTCCAATCCCTTTCGACTATTTAAAAGGGCACGTGCCACTCCAATTTCCAATTGATCGAGGCCTTTTCAAAGTTTCTACGACAACTTCTTCGATACGAAGTTGTTCTCCTCAAAATATATTATCTACCTGGAAATCAACTAAGCTGAACAAAATGGCTATTTCAAATCTTAATTGGATGTGTTTGGGGGAATGATGGGTGTGGAGGGGGGCTAGTTGCCATTCAATTAATTTTAACTATTAAACAGATCACTAGTCACTCTAATTTCCAATTGAATGAGCCTCTTTTGAAGTTTCTACGACAACTCCTTCGATACGAAGTGCCCTGGTATGAAAAAAATAATACATTGTGCCAACATTGCTCTTTACTTAGGCAGCAGAATTGCGCTGTATGTGATAATGACAAAGGTATACTGATTGAAAGTTACTCTTCTGAAGGAAATTCCAAAGAACCTGGCTACATTGAACTCTTGATTACTGGCAGAACTGGATAGCAGGACAACAGTTGATAAGCGAATTTTGTAAATACTTTACCACGGTTTTACGACAATCTTTACCATTACAATAATTCAGCTTGATCTTATTCACCTTTCCTTCTCGATAGCCTTCGTCCATTGAATATCTCTGTTTATCATTTGGTAGTATATAATTGCTCTTTTAATTTTCCACCGTATTGCTGTTCACTGTTAAGTGCTTGGGCAATAGTTACAAATATTAGAAAAATTTTAAATGGTGGATTCTTTCTCAATGAGCAATGTTATTTTAAAAGATTTTTTTTTACTATTTGCCATGATTTGCTCATTATTATGGTTATTCGAGACATTTCAGAAGTATCTAGCTAATAGAATTATGTCACAATGTTTGTTTTCACTTCATGTTTGTTTTGTTTAGATACAAGAATTTGACACTGAAAAAGCACCTTTTTCGGTGAATTTACTGAGTTGAAGCTTCCAGTTAAGGACAATGGTAATTATTGTGATGTATTTTTTTTATTGTAGAGATAACACATATCTGACACCAAAAATGCAGTTTGTTTGTTTATGGTTAACAAAATATCCATGACACAGCTCACTACAGCCTGGTGAAACGAGTAAAAATAATTCAAAGTTTAGCTGTGCATAAGAAACTTTATCAAAAACTTGCTTTGAAGGGATGTTCAGCTGCATGAGCTTAGTCAATAAGAGCAGTAAATGTAATATACGATCATACATTAGGTCATGATGCATGCAATTGCATCATATCATGTTTTATCTGTATGACTTTACGAGATTTGTTTCAATGGATTTATGTTTTTCGACAAATTGGGCCAATTTCAATTAACATGCCCCATTTTGTTTTTGAGGAATCTACTGTTGTTCTTTAGGTGACGGTGAACCGAATCATTAACCGCATATCTTAATTTTTTCAACAAGAGAAAGAATTTAGTCTTATACGTCCATAGCCTTGGCCATGTCGTGATTACCTTTCTATAAAGTTGAATCATGTACCCATCAGTCTCCTATTGAATTCAATACGGGACTCATTTGTGCTAGTTATCAGTAAGGTAGTAAATTACAAGAAGAGAGTCAAGTTCATAAGAATTTGTGAGGGAAATAAAAGTCCCCTCAATAACCTTGGAGGGGGCATCGAGGATCCTGTTTTTCTCTCTGATTTTACAGATTAAAATTTCTCGTTTGACTGTGATTCTCAGCAAGGTGTAACAAATCTACCATTATTGACCAGTGTTTTATTTCATATCCGTAGTGTTATATTTTAGGATATATAATTAGCTAACGCAGAAATCCTACCAACCTGTTGGAAACCAATTATTTCTTCTTACACATGTGCTTAATGTGTTGTGTTTTTATTTTACACTTCTGTGTTACAATGATAGTCAAATGTTTATTTTAGTTGTTGGTGAATTAGTGCAAAGTATTTAAATGGGACTTCAAGGGTTCTTCTATGACCCTAAAAAGTATGACTATTCTAGTAACTCTGAATTTGATTTCGTTTTCAATATGTTAACAGTTTTTATTGTTTTATTTTTCCTTCCTTTTCTTCTTTCTTTTTAGAACATTGAAATGTACAACAACGCTGAAATTGAATATAAACTCGCTGGCAAATCTGAGTGTTATGTATAAGCCCCATAACCCATATGAAGACTGTGATCCATACACCTTACATTACTAGATGTTTACTGCCATCTCTTTTTCTTTAATCTGATCCTTGTGTGCCAATAATGCCCAGTGTCAATTTTATTACTTTGTATGTTTCCTTTGAACTTAAAATATGTTTCCAAGCTTGAGTATTTGCTTCTTATTTTCTTATACGATTTCTAACTAAGAGGGTCACTAGGTATGTTAAAAGTATTATCATCTCTTTCTCTGTAGGGCAAGAAACTTTTCAAAAAATACCTATGATTTCAACTATACAGCTTATTTCATTGAATAGAAACAAAGTAGTCTTCTGCTAATTCTGTTACAAAAGGATATTGCTACACTTCAAATGGGCATAGGCATGGTTTTGTGTACTATTATAAAAGGGATTCTGCCTTTATTCCCCATGGAAAGTAACGATTAATTCCCTGAAGGGACATTCCTGAAGGATTCCCTAAATGGAGAAGGGGGATGGGAGATTTGCGAAAAAAATAAAAGATCCTGCTGCAATCAGTGTTTTAAAGCCTTTTATTATAATGATGTGGTGCAAACATTCACGTGTATTATTTTAGCGACATGTTTTAGGAGAATAAAAGTCTACTCCAGAGTTTCAAAGTTTACATAATCAAAGTTTATGACAAATTTTAGGAGAGTCAAAGTTTAGTTTAGTCGATTCTTTACACGAAACATTCTAACCCACATTCTCAGCTGATATTTGGCTATTTCTTTGAAAACAGAAAAAGAGAGACATCTCAGCGCTATTCAAAGCCACAAATGATATCAGTTCCACAAATAAAAGCAAACTATTTTAACATATTTTTGACAAAGAATGAAACACCAAACATTTTAAAGGAAAGTAACAAAATACCTTCCTTTTATTAAGCCTCAACTTATCACTCCCACTTTTTTCAAGTAAAAATTTGTTCCTACTTTTATCTCAACACTATTTAAACCAGAAATGATATCAATTCCATAAATCAAAGCAAGCTCCGGCACTATTTTAACATATTTTTGGGTACGAATTAAACACCAAACATTTTAAAGGAAAGTAACATAGTATCTTCCTTTTATTAAGCCTCAAGTTATCACTCCCACTTTTTTCATGTAAAAATTTATTCCTACGAGCTTTCCTATTATTTCAGAAGCTAAGCCATTGTAGAATAGTGAAAAAATGTATTACTGAATAATAGGGCAAGAGAAATTACGTTCAACTTCATTTTAATATGGTAAAAGACCTAACATCAGTTCTAACCATTTTTCTAAGATATTGTGAGTGCTTCCAAGGCAATGATGCGCATAAGTATATCATGCAATGACAGAAACAGGTAAAAAATAAGGTATCTGCGAAGAAGAAAACAGGAAAAAAAGGATTTTGTGCACATAGATTACTGAGACTAACTGCAAATACTCAAATTTTGACGATCTTGGCTGTCATCATTATCATAACCTTAGCAGTATTTATTTTACCAGGACAAGCTTTCAACTTGCTGAATATTAATTTAAAAAATAATGCCTGTAAGAAATAATACTTTATTTTAATGTTAATTTATGAAAACAAATTTAAATATTCTTTTGAATTAAAAATCACAATATCAAGATACAGCAGTGAACTTACCGCAGATAATTTCTGGCTCTTCGTTTTTGGTGCAAACAAACAGCTCCTCTCATTTGATCTGCCATGACCCTGGAGCATCTATTTTGGCAGAAACTTTCTCAAATGCCTTTGAAACCAATATGAGACTTTGAACCCTGCTTTTAATTCGTAAAAACATCTAATAATAGTATTGCACAACTAATTACCGATTTTCATATATGTATTAAAAAAGATTAATTTAAAATTAGTTTTTTCAAAATTTAGTGTTCCAACGCTGAAGCCAGATTTCGCGTTCAAGAGAAATCTGATATGTCTACCCGTGAAAAATCTAATGTCGCTTAAGTTTCTACGTTGTCTGGATCACTCGCACCTCGGTCCGGCTTTTTATAATGAGTGAGATAGGGAAAGATCATACTGACTATAATTTATATACTGTGATTAAGAATTTGCAAGACTTGGTCATCCATAATAATCATCTTCAAAGAAAATATTTGAAAATTATTGGAAGAAGTTTTCTTTATATTTTTCTCAAAGAATGAGCAGAAATGAAGTCAAATAATTTTTCAAGCCTAACACTACCAAAAAAATAACCATCAATAAATAAATGAAACCCAAAACGAACACAATTTACAATAAATAACCGGTTCAAACTCAAAACAAGCAGAAACTAAGATGAACAGAGGTGACCCCCCCCCCCAAGCCTTCTGAAGACCAGAATATAATTAGTTGTTTACTGAAAACAATCTTTAGTTCGATTTGAATGTTCCTTTTTTCTCATAATCTCAAAAAAAAATTATAACCAAGATTATTGAACAAAAAGACAAATGAGTGTGGATTGACAGTTTAATATGTTTATTCCTTAGTTTTAATAATTTTGAATTTATTAAAATTAAAAAAGTTAAAACATTTAAAATATATTCATCTTCAGTAAAGTACAAATTATATTGCAGTCTTCAGAATGTTTGTGTGGGGGGGAAGGGGGGCAACAGCGACATCCCCTCTCACCTAAGCTTTTACTAGCTTTGAATTTGACTCGCTTATTTTAAATTTCTGTTCATTTTGGGTTTCATTTATTTATTGAAGGTTATTTTTCGGTAGTTTTACCCAAGGAAACTTGGGTTTAAACTTATAAACCTTTCAAAATCCATGTGGGCTACATTATCTTTAATATTTATAGAACAAACGAAAGACTGCCAATAATACAGTTTTCTTTTAATGCATATCAATATAATTAAATCATTTGCGTCTTTTAGAAGAAAACTAGAACTTTGAATTTCCAATGCACTGGCTAAGATCTTAATATACCACATCCATGAAACAATACGACCACTGACACATGGCAGTGCTGTATCATCTTAAACTTCAACTAATTATTCTTCAACAACACTGTAAAAAAAATCCGTATTAGTAATGAAAAAAACTAAATAACATAATGACTTGCAAAGAAGAGGAAATTTTCCTTCATATGTAATACGGCTGATGCTTCCCTCCCCAAAAAACTCAACTATATAATGGTTACCCTAAACTTAAATGTACCCCCACCCCCCACAACCATCCCAACTCCCCCTTTTCTTGGGAAAAAGACCTTGGTGCCCATATCCAAACACCCCTCCCCCCAAACGTCAGACCTGTTTACACCTATACTAACCGACTAACATAGTAAACTGTCTTATACACTTGCTAAATGAGTAGTTAGGACCAATATAAAGCCAACTCAATTTTTTTTCATTTTTGTTTATCTAATAAAACAGAAGTGCAGTAAGCCTAATACTTATTGGAAAAAAAGAAACCCAAAATAGTATGAAATGAATCTGATATACAATCACAAGGAAAATGGGGAAAAGCAAACATGCATGTTGACAGAACCTCTGCACTGAATCAAACTCTGGCATAAATGACGACCATACTAATAAACGTTTCCATAACTGGATGCGAAAAGAATCAACAACAGCTGAAGGAAACAAAATGATTGTTTTTATTTATTCTACTAGCATATTTTTATACCAGTTCTGTTGGGTTGAAGAGTAAAAACCAAATTAAAAAAAACATATCAGGATCCATATCATACAGCTTACTGCAGCATCAAGCTGTCAGAGGCCAGCACAATTACGCACACTCCCCGTCCATTCCAATATATTCAAAACCTCCTTTTTTACACCTTCTCAAGAAGTCTGCATTTCCCTTAAATCATTTCTTACGACATACGCTCACCCTATTCGGGGACGATCTGCTTTTCGTTGGCCCAAGGTGGTTGGCTGACAAGGAAATTCTTTGGCAATCTGTCATCCTCCACTATTAAAAAAAACCCACATCATAGACGCCTTTCATTATATAAAACATATCAGTAACAATTAGCAGCTGAACAATTGAAAAGAAAAAACAATGATCATGCCAATTTTTTCTTAGCATTAAAGCAAAGTACTAATTGGCTATTAACTTTTTATGATCATGTGCATGAAACGAAATCACCATCAAATCTACTGGGTAATTTCTAAAATAATATGATGAATAATCTATAACTTCTTATTCAAACAATATATTGAAGCCATATTGCTTTGTCCATGCCCAGTGTTCAGCTAGCTATGGAGAAAAAAACCCGAAAAAAGATGCTTTCAGTGCAGAATGACGGGGTTGCAGCTACTTTCCTTGTTTTTCAACCCATTGGATTTTCTGTGTTGTTCCATCCATGGGACTGTATGTTCTCTTTGAATAGTTTTTTGCCAAGTGGGTCCCCTGGTTTACTTTTTGGAGATTTTGGCTTTTCAACTAATTTTGTTGTAGTGAGTCGGAATCGTCTTTTACTAGTTAGCATCTATCGCTGCATCTTTGGTGTAGCTGTTCTAATTAGTCTTGTAAAGTTGGATGGTCCAGGCTCCTATAGTATTTTATCAACTTTCTCTTAGAAGTAACAATTTTCATCAGTGATAACAAGTTTTTTGTAAGAAGTAGCAAGTTTTCTGCCAAAGATACGAGATTTTTCTTAGAAGTAAAAATTTTTTCGTTTATGATAAAAAGTTTTCTGTCAGAAGTAGCAAGTTTTTCTTAACACTAACAAAATTTCTCTTCGAAGTAACAACTTTTTCCTCTATACTAACGAACTTTTACTTAAAACTTTCAAATTTTTCTTAGAAGTATAATTTCATTTCCGTTCATTATAAAAAGTTTTCGGTCAAAATTAGCAAGTTTTCCTTAACACTAACAAATTTTCTCATCAAAGTAACAATTTCTTTCTGAAAACTAACAGAGTTTTAGTTACAACTTTCAACTTTCTCTTAGAAGTAACAATTTTTTCGTCAGTGATAACAAATTTTCTGTTAGAACTAAAATCTTTCTGTCAAATATTCCAAAGTTTTCTTAGAAATAACAATTTTTCGTTTATGATAGCAAGTTTTCTGTTAGATGTAGCAGGTTTTCCTTTCACAATAACAAATTTTCTCTTCGAAGTAACAGCTTTTCCTCAATACTAACAAAATTTTACTTAACATTATCAAATTTCTCGTAGAAGAAACCATTTTTTCGTCAGTGATAACAAGTTTTCTGTCAAAGATACCAAATTTTTCTCAGAAGTAACAATTGTTTTCGTTTATGATAGCAAGTTTTCTAGGAGTAGTGGCAAATTTTCCTTTCACAATAACCAATTTTCTCTTCGTAGTAAAAAAATTTTCCTCAATACCAACAAAGTTTTACTTAGTACTATCTAATTTCTCTTAGAAGTAACATTTTTTTCGTCAGTGATAACAAGTTGCCTGTCAGAAGTAGCAAGTTTTCTGACAAAGAGACCAAATTTTTCTTAGAAATAACAATATCTTCGTTTATGATAACAAGTTTTCTGTCAGAAGTAACAAGTTTTCCTTAACACGAACAAATTTTCTGTTCGAAGTAACAATTTTTTCATCAATACTAACAAACTTCTAATTAAAACTATCAAATTTTTCGTAGAAGTATAATTTTTTTCCTTTCGTGATAAAAAGTTTTCTGTCAAAAGTAGCAAGTTTTCCTTAACACTAACAAATTTTCTCATCAAATAATAGTTTTTTCTTAACACTAACATATTTTTAGTTACAACTATCAAATTTCCCTTCAAAGTAACAATTATTCGTCAGTTATAACAAATTTTCTGTTAGAACTAACAAATTTTATGTCAAAGATACCAAATTTTTCTTAGAAGTAACAATTTTTTCGTTTATGATAGCAAGTTTTCTGTCAGAAGTGGCAAGTTTTCTTTTCACACTAACAAATTATCTCTTCGAAGTACTAAGTTTTTCCTCAACACTAACAAAATTTTACTTAATACTATCAAATTTCTCTTAGAAGTAACCATTTTTTCGTCAGTGATAACAAGTTTTCTGTAAGAAGTAGCAAGTTTTCTGACAGAGAGACCAAATTTTTGTTAAAAATAACAATATCTTCGTTTATGACAACAAGTTTTCTGTTAGAAGTAGCAATTTTTCCTTAACACTAACAAATTTTTCTCCACGAAGTAACAACTTTTACCTTAATACTAACAAACTTTTACTTAACACTATCAACTTTCTCTTAGAAGTAACAATTTTTCATCAGTGATAACAAGTTTTTTTGTAAGAAGTAGCAAGTTTTCTGCCAAAGATACGAGATTTTTCTTAGAAGTAAAAATTTTTTCGTTTATGATAAAAAGTTTTCTGTCAGAAGTAGCAAGTTTTTCTTAACACTAACAAAATTTCTCTTCGAAGTAACAACTTTTTCGTCAGTACTAACAAACTTCTACTTAAAACTATCAAATTTTTCTTAGAAGTATAATTTCATTTCCGTTCATGATAAAAAGTTTTCTGTCAAAAGTAGCAAGTTTTCCTTAACACTAACAAATTTTCTCATCAAATTAACAATTTTTTCCTTAAAACTAACAGAGTTTTAGTTACAACTATCAAATTTCTCTTAGAAGTAACAATTGTTCGTCAGTGATTACAAATTTTCTGTTAGAACTAAAATCTTTCTGTCAAATATTCCAAAATTTTCTTAGAAATAACAATTTTTCGTTTATGATAGCAAGTTTTCGGTTAGATGTAGCAAGTTTTCCTTTCACAATAAGACATTTTCTCTTCAAAGTAACAGCTTTTTCCTCAATACTAACAAAATTTTACTTAACATTATCAAATTTCTCGTAGAAGAAACCATTTTTTCGTCAGTGATAACAAGTTTTCTGTCAAAGATACCGAATTTTTCTCAGAAGTAACAATTGTTTTCGTTTATGATAGCAAGTTTTCTGTCAGTAGTAGCTAGTTTTCGTTCACACTAACAAATTTTCTCTTCGAAGTAACCCCTTTTTCATTCATACTAATAGGCTTTTACTTAACACATTCAAATTTCTCTTAGAAGTAATAGAGGTTTTTCTTAACTATAACAAATTTTTTCTAATACCCCCAAGCTTTACTTCAAAGATAATACATTTCTCTTAGGAGTAACAATTTTTTCGTCAGTGATAACCGATTTTCTGTTAGAAGTAGCAAGTTTTCTTTCAAAGATACCATATTTTTTAGAAGTAACAACTTTTTCGTCTATGATAACAAGTTTTCTCTCGGAAGTAGCAAGTTTTCCTCTACACTAACAAAGTTTCTCTTAGAAGTAACCATTTTCTCGTCAGTTATAACAAGTTTTCTTTTAGAAGTAGCAAGTTTTCTGTCAAAGAGACAATTTTTTTATTATAAATAACAATATCTTCGCTTATGATAACAAGTTTTCTGTTAGAAGTAGCCATTTTTCCTTAACACTAAAAAAATTTCTCCCGTAAGTAACTGCTTTTACTTTAATACTAACAAACTTTTACTTATCACTATCAAATTTCTCTTAGAAGTAAAAGTTTTTCGCCAATAATAGCAAGTTATCTATTAGATCTAACAAGTTTTCTGTCAATGATACCAAATTTTTCTTAGAAGTAACAATTTTTCGTTATGATAACAAGTTTTCTGGTAGAAGTAGCAAGATATCCTTAACACTAACAAATTTTCTTTTCGAAGTATTAACATTTTCCCTTTAATACTAACAAACTTTTACTTAACACACTCAAATTTCTATTAGAAGTAATATATATTTTCTTAACAGTAAAATATTTTTCTAAAAGCACCAACCTTTCGGCCATTGATAATAAATTTCTCTTAAAAGAAACATTTTTTCGTCAATGATAACTAGTTATCAGTTAGAAGTAACAAGTTTTCTGTCAAAGATACAAAATATTTCTCAGAGATAACAATTTTTTAGTTATGATAACAAGTTTTCTGCCAGAAGTAGCTTATATTTCCTTAACACTAATAAAACATCTTTTCGAAACATCAATATTTTCCATTAATGCTACCAAACTTTTACTTAACACTTAACACAGAAAACTTCTTATCCTAACGAAAAAATATTGTTAGTTCTAAGAAAGCTTTTTACTTCTAGCGGATAAGTTGTCATCATAACAAAAAATTGTTACTTCTAAGACAAAATTTGGTATATTTGACAGAAAACTTTCCTATTTCAAGTAACAAACGTGTTATCATTGACAAAAAAGTGTTATTTCTAAGCAAAATTTGAGTGTGTTAAGTAAAAGTATGTTATCACTGACGAAAACTATCATTTATAAGAGAAATTTGAGTGTGTTAAGTAAACGTGTGTTAGTTTTAAAGTAAAATGCTGTTACTTTGATGAGAAAATTTGTTAGTGTTAAGGAAAACTTGCTACTTCGGCCAGAAAACTTGTTATCATAACGATAAAATTGTTACTTCTAAGAAAAAACTTTGGTATCTTTGACAGAAAACTTGGTAGTTCAAGCAGAAAACGTGCTATCACTGATGAAAAGTGTTATTTCTAAGTGAAATTTGAATGTGTTAAGTAAAAGTATGTTAGTATTAAGGAAAAAAGTTGAGGCATCGAAGAGAAAATCTGTTAAGTGTTAAGTAAAAGTTTGGTAGTATTAATGAAAAATATTGATGTTTCGAAAAGAAATTTTGTTAGTGTTGAAGAAATATAAGCTACTTCTGACAGAAAACTTTTTATCATAACGAAAAAATTGTTACTTCTAAGAAACATTTTGTATCTTATGACAGAAAACTTGTTACTTCTAACTGATAACTAGTTATCATTGACGAAAAAAATGTTTCTTTTAAGAGAAATGTATTATCATTGGCCGAAAGGTTGGTGCTTTTAGAAAAATATGTTACTGTTAAGAAAATATATATTACTTCTAATAGAAATTTGAGTGTGTTAAGTAAAAGTTTTTTAGTATTAAAGGGAAAATGTTAATACTTCTAAAAGAAAATTTGTTAATTTTAAGGAAATCTTGCTACTTCTACCAGAAAACATGTTATCATAACGAAAAATTGATACTTCTAAGAAAAATTTGGTATCATTGACAGAAAATTTGTTAGATCTAATAGATAACTTGCTATTATTGGCGAAAAATTCGTTACTTCTAAGAGAAATTTGATAATGTTAAGCAAAAGTTTGTTAATGTTAAGCAAAATTTTTTAATGTTAAGCAAAAAGTTTGTTAAAGGTAAAAGTTGTTACTTCAAGGAGAAAATGTTTTAGTGTTAAGGAAAAATTGCTACTTCTAACAGATAACTTGTTATCATAAACGAAGATAATGTTATTTCTAAGAAAAATTTTGTCTCTTTGACAGAAAACTTGCTACTTATAACAGAAAACTTGTTATAACTGAAGGAAAATTGTTACTTTGATGAGAAACTTTGCTAGAATTGAGGAAAACTTGGTACTTCCGAGAGAAAACTTGTTATCATAGCCGATAAATTGTTACTTCTAAGAGAAATTTATTATGTTTGACGTGAAACTTAGGGGTATTAGAAAAAATTTGTTACAGTTAAGAAAAACCTATTGCTTCTAAGATAAATTTGATAGTTTTAAGTAAAAGCCTATTAGTATTAATGAAAAAGTCGTTACTTCGAAGAGAAAATTTGTTAGTATGAAGGAAAACTAGCTACCTCTGACAGAAAACTTGTTATCATAAACGAAAACAATTGTTACTTCTAAGAAAAATTCGGTATCTTTGAGAGAAAACATGTTATCACTGAGAAAATTTGCTAGTGTGAAGGAAAACTTGCTACTTCTGACAGAACACTTGTTATCAGAAACAAAAAAAAATTGATACTACTAAGAAAACTTTGGTATCTATGACAGAAAACTTGTTATCACTGACAAAAAAATAGTTACATCTAAGGGAAATTTGATAGTATTAAGTAAAAGTTTGTTAGTATTGAGGAAAAAGTTGTTACTTCGAAGAGAAAATTTGTTAGTGTGAAAGGAAAACTTGCTACTTCTGAAAGAAAACTTGATATCATAAGCAAAAAAATTGTTACTTCTAAGAAAAATTTGGTATCTGTGACATAAAACTTGTTAGTTCTAACAGAAAATTTGTTATCACTGACGAAAAATTGTTACTTCTAAGAAAAATTTGATAGTTGTAACTAAAACTGCTAGTGTTATGGAGAAAATTATTACTTTGATGACAAAATTTGTTAGTGATAAGGAAAACTTGCTACTTTTGACAGAAAACTTTTTATCATGAACGGAAAAAACTATACTTCTACGAAATATTTGATAGTTTTAAGTAGTAGTTTGTTAGTAGTGAGGAAAAACTTGTTACTTCGAAGAGAAAATTGTTTCGTGTTAAGCAAAACTTGCTACTTCTGACAGAAAACTTGTCATCATAAACAAAAAGATTGTTACTTCTAAGAAAAATTTGGTATCTTTGGCTGAAAATTTGCTACATCTTAATGAAAATTTGTTATCACTGATAAAAAATTGTTACTTCAAAGAGAAATTTGATAGTATTAAGTAAATGTTTGTTAGTATTAAGGTAAAAGTTGTTACTTCGAGGAGAATATTTTTTAGTGTTAAGGAAAAATTGCTACTTCTGACAGAAAACTTGTTATCATAAGCGAAGATATTATTATTTCTAAGAAAAATTTTGTCTCTTTGACAGAAAACTTGCTACTTATAACAGAAAACTTGTTATAACTGAAGGAAAATTGTTACTTTGATGAGAAACTTTGCTAGTGTTGAGGAAAACTTGGTACTTTCGAGAGAAAACTTGTTATCATAGCCGAGAAATTGTTACTTCTAAGAAAAATTTATTATGTTTGACGTGAAACTTAGGGGCATTAGAAAAAATTTGTTACAGTTAAGAAAAACCTATTGCTTCTAAGAGAAATTTGATAGTTTTAAGTAAAAGCCTATTAGTATTAATGAAAAAGTTGTTACTTCGAAGAGAAAATTTGTTAGTATGAAGGAAAACTAGCTACCTCTGACAGAAAACTTGTTATCATAAACGAAAACAATTGTTACTTCTAAGAAAAATTCGGTATCTTTGAGAGAAAACATGTTATCACTGAGAAAATTTGCTAGTGTGAAGGAAAACTTGCTACTTCTGACAGAACACTTGTTATCAGAAACAAAAAAAAATTGTTACTTCTAAGAAAAATTTGGTATTTATGACAGAAAACCTGTTATCACTGACGAAAAAATGGTTACTTCTAAGAGAAATTTGATTGTATCAAGTAAAAGTTTGTTGCTATTGAGGAAAAAGTTGTTACTTCGAAGAGAAAATTTGTTATTGTGAACGGAAAACTTGCTACTTCTGAAAGAAAACGTACTATTATAAACAAAAAATTGTTACTTCTAAGAAAAATTTGGTATCTTTGACATAGAACTTGCTAGTTCTAACAGAAAATTGGTTATCACTGAATAAAAATTGTTACTTCTAAGAAAAATTTGCTAGTTGTAACTAAAACTCTGCTAGTGTTATGGAGAAAATTATTACTTTGAAGAGAAAATTTGTTAGTGATAAGGGAAACTTGCTACTTTTGACAGAAGACTTTTTATCATGAACGGAAAAAACTATACTTCTACGAAAAATTTGATAGTTTTAAGTAGAAGTTTGTAAGTAGTGAGGAAAAACTTGTTACGTCGAAGAGAAAATTTGTTCGTGTTAAGGAAAACTTGCTACTTCTGACAGAAAACTTGTCATCATAAACAAAAAAATTGTTACTTCTAAGAAAAATTTGGTATCTTTGGCTGAAAACTTGCTACATCTTAATGAAAATTTGTTATCACTGATAAAAAATGGTTACTTCAAAGAGAAACTTGATAGTGTTAAGTAAATGTTTGTTAGTATTAAGGTAAAAGTTGTTACTTCGAGGAGAAAATTTTTTAGTGTTAAGGAAAAATTGCTACTTCTAACAGAAAACTTGTTAGCATAAACGAAGAAATTGTTAATTCTAATAAAATCTGGTATCTTTGGCAAAAAACTTGCTATATCTCACAGAAAACTTGTTATCACTGACGAAAAATTGTTACTTCTAAGAGAAATTTGATAGTATTAAGTAAAAGTTTATTAGGGTTGAGGAAAAAGTTGTTACTTCGAACAGAAAATTTGTTAGTGTGAAAAGGAAAACTTGCTACTTCTGACAGAAAACTTGCTATCATAAACGAAAAAATTGTTACTTCTAAAAAAAATTTAGTATCTTTGACAGAAAACTTGTTAGTTCTAACAGAAAATTTGTTATCAATGACGAAAAATTTTTACTTCTAAGAAAAATTTGAAAGTTGTAACTAAAACTCTGTTAGTGTTAAGGAAAAAATTATCACTTTTATGAAAAAATTTGTTAGTGTTAATGAAAACTTGCTACTTTTGACAGACAACTTTTTATCATGAACGGAAAAAAATTATACTTCTACGAAAAATTTGATAGTTTTAAGTAGAAATTTGTTAGTATTGAGGAAAAAGTTGTTAATTCGAAGAGAAATTTTTTTAGTATTTAGGAAAACTTGCTACTTCTGACAGAAAACTTGTTATCATAAATGAAAAAATTATTACTTCTAAGAAAAATCTGGTATCTTTGGTAGAAAACTTGCTACCTCTTACAGAAAACTTGTTATCACTGACGAAAAATTGTTACTTCTAAGAGAAATTTTATAGTGTTAAGTAAAAGTTTGTTAGTATTAAGGTAAAAGTTATTACTTAGAGGAAAAATTTTTTAGAGTTAAGGAAAAATTGCTACTTCTAACAAAAAACTTGTTATCGTAAACGAAGAAATTGTTTTTTCTAAGAAAAATTTCGTATATTTGACATTTAACTTGCTACTTCTCACAGAAAACTTGTTATTACTGTCGAAAAAATTGGAGGAAAAAGTTTGAGGAAAAATTCGTTACTTCGAAGAGAAAATTTGTTGGTGTTAAGAAAAGCTTGATACTTCTTACAGAAAACTTGTTATCACTGACGAAAAATTGTTACTTCTAAGAGAAATTTGATAGTTGTAACTAAAACGCTGTTAGTGTTAAGGAAAAAATTGTTAATGTGATAAGAAAATTTGTTAGTGTTAAGGGAAACTTGCTACTTTTGACAGAAAACTTTTTATCATAAACGGAAAAAAATTATACTTCTAAGAAAAATTTGATAGTTTTAAGTAGAAGTTTGTTAGTATTGAGGAAAAGGTTGCTACTTCGAAGAGAAAATTTGTTAGTGTTAAGGAAAACTTGCTACTTTTGACAGAAAGCTTGTTCTCATAAACGAAAAAATTGTTACTTCTAAGAAAAATCTGGTATCTTTGGCAGAAAACTTACTACTTGTTACAGAAAACGTGTTATCACTGACTAAAATTTTTACTTTTAAGAGAACTTTAATAGTGTTAAGTAAAAGTTTGTTAGTATTAAGGTAAAAGTTGCTACTTCGAGGAGAAAGTTTTTTAGTATTAAGGAAAAACTGCTAATTCTAACAGAAAACCTGTTATTTAAACGAAGAAATTATTCTTTTTAAGAAAAATTTGGTATCCTTAACATGGAACTTGCTGATTCGTACAGAAAACTTGTTATCATTGACAAAATAATTGTTACTTCTAAGAGGTGTTTGATAGTATTAAGTAAAAGTTTGTAAGTATTGAGGAAAAAGTTGTTACTTCGAAGAGACAAATTTGTTAGTGTGAAAGGAAAACTTGCTACTTCTGACAGAAAACTTGTTATCATAAACGAACAAATTTTTTCTTCTAAGAAAAATTTGGTATTTTTGACAGAATACTTGTTAGTTCTAACAGAAAATTTGTTATCACTGGCGAAAAAATGTTACTTCTAAGAGAAATTTGATAGTTGTAACTATAACTCTGTTATTGTTAAGGGAAAAATTGTTACTTTGATGAGAAAATTTGTTAGTGTTAAGGAAAACTTGCTACTTTTGACAGAAAACTTTTATCATGAACGGAAAAAATTATACTTCTAAGAAAAATTTGATAGTTTTAAGTGGAAGTTTGTTAGTATTAAGGGAAAATAATGATACATCGAAGAGAAATTTGAGTGTGTGAAGTAAAAGTTTGTTAGTATTAAGGGAAAATGTTGATACTTCGAAGAGAAAATTTGTTAGTTTTAAGGAAATCTTGCTACTTCTGACAGAAAACGTGTTATCATAAATGAAAAAATTTGTTACTGCTAAGAAAAAACTGTTACTTCTAACAAATTGTACAAATATTAAATGTGAATTTCTTATGTTTTAAGTTTGTTTCATGTCACTCAGACATGTAGAAAAAAAGTTGTAAAATATATAATGTTAAAAAAATTATTATAACAGAAAGTTGACAAAATACCATGTTAAAAAAAATTTAAAAAGTTCAAAAGAAAAAGTTGGGGGGGGGGCATAAAGTTGAAGAGAGGGAGGCCCCCCTGTGTCTCAAGCACGCAAAAAAAAGTATTAAAAAATTGAGAGGGCCAAAAAGTTGGGAGGAGGGGGGCCCTTCTGTGTCTCAAGCGCGGAAAAAGTGTTAAAAAAAATGAGGGGGTTGGGACAAAAAAGTTGTGGGGCCCTTGGGGGTTTGTGTAGGGGACCATACAACACTGATTCAAATGGAACTTGTGTACTATAAAGACCACAGAGTTTCTTCCCAAATCATCCTCTAAAATGTCTAAAACTGTTTCACCCATAAAATCCCTAATATGTTGATTAATTTGTTTTCGTCTAAATAATCCCCTAGAAGTAATTTCCGAATGCTCCTTTATTTCGGAATTCCCGCGCTATGACATTTGAAATTCCCAGGAAACCATTTCTTGCGTAAAATGTATTCAATCTGTCTTGATCTCATTTCAATTTCCGAAAATATATCTAAGGTGTTCCTAGTTACACTATTAAGGTTTCGAAAGAATATTAATTTATCTCTGACACTAAGGACCAGAGAAGACATATTTAAAATAGAATAATAGTTTATCTCTGACACTAAAGTAGAGAAGCCATATTTAAAAATATAATATTATCTTATCTCTGACACTAAAGTAGAGAAGTCATATTGTATCTTAATCCCCTTATGATATATTAGAATTCCCCGTCGATTGTGAAATCAATTTCCCAGAAATCTAGTCCCCTTCGTGGATCAATAGCATTGTACCGTTAATATTCAGTGCGCATGTGCATTTTCCCCGCAGTATTTCCAAGTTTCCTGATTGACCTTGAAAAAGGTACTTTTAAAGTACCAAATAGTACCTTTCTTATCCGGCAATGATGTATACTCCCGTCACGAGTCAACAAACAGAACCATGCATAAAATATGTGTATTCTGTATGTAATTACCCATTCCTACTTTCAATGTAAGAATCTTTTAGCATTTAGAATAATGCATTCAAAATTGTTCTAAATGCAGAAAAATTATACTTTTGTGAACATATAAAAAACCATCTATACTTAAATTGTATCGGTCTGGTTTTTATGCAAAGTAACACAGGAGACAAAAAATAACGAACAAGAGAGTAGTGAAAAATTATGGTATGTAAAGTAGTGTTTGCTAGGGATAGTCACTAGGGGTGATACCGTTGTTGAGTGATTTTCGGGGAACTTTTGGGGATTCGGGAAAACAATTTTTTTTGGGGAGTCATAGATTTTCGGGGAAATCCCTGAAAATTTTGGGATAGTGTAAGCCCTGGTCTCTACGACAACTTTTTTGATATGAAGTGCCCTCCTCTAAAGGAAAAAATAATAAATAATACATTGTGCCAACATCGTTCTTATATGCCCCCAGGGCATAACTTAAAAACCTTGCCCTGAGGGTTGTGGGGGAGTGTCCTCCTCAAAAACATTTTTTAGTTGGTGTATTTATTAATTGCTTCCTATGTATTTTAGATGGCAAAAAATTTGGTTCCATTTCCACAACGGAGAGGGATGTACAAGTAAAAATAGCTTGTTAGAGCACGGCCGTCTTCTTGGTTAAGCGGTTAAAAACTTCTGCAAATTAGTTTGCCTTATTTATGATCCAAAAATTGGAAAAACAAAACAAAAAGACAATTGAGAAAGTTTTTATTAAGAATTCATTGTTCGAAAACCGTCGTCTTCAGGGATGAGGGCTTATGTACTTTCATTGCTTAGTGTATCTTTCTATTATTTTGAGCAGTGTCTATCTATATGATTGTGAAAAGTGACGGATAGCTTTATAGAACCAACTAGATTTGATAAGATTGTATTGCAAGTTTTGAGTCTCTTATAAGAACGTTGAAAAGGTTTCGAGGGTTAAAAAACTTTAATATATAAGTGACATAAAGAATTCGGATTAATAATATGACAATTTAGAGACTTGAAAATAATGTTCGGCTGTTAGATTGTAATAATCCTTTTCTAGGAGGAGGTTGCAACTTTTCCTAGTTTGTGTACCTATAATTGGTTTCTGATGTGCATTTTGGACTTGGACAAATAACATTTTACATATCTTTTGTTTCCAATGTGTTAGAGGCTAAGAAAATTTGTCTCCATAATTTGTTATAAAGAGATTGTCAGTGTCAAGCGGAAACCATGCAATTCAGCTAAACTGATTTTTATCTAAAATCCAAATACAAAAATGCAGACCATAAATCCCTCAATAACTGGCTATTCTATCGATTATTCTTCTTTTTCTCCCACTTCTTCTTCTTCATCAGTCTCAAAAATGGTCTCTTTCACACCCTTTGAAGTTTTAAAATTTCCGTATTTACGAAGGAAAGGCTGCAGAATCACCTTGTTTTTGCAAAGGGTCAGAAGGTCTTTCTTGTTCACTTCCCTAACAGAGATTTCTGCATTGTGAGCTGCCTTTAACGCTTGTTACTGGCGGTCAAACTATTGTTCTAAGCTTCATTTCTTGTAGCGAACTCCCCAAGATCTAGGTTTTTCACAGAGGAATTTCAGATTTTTTTTTCTTGTTTCAGTTGTCAGAGGGCTTTAATTTTCTAATGACGTTCTTTCTTCTTGTTTCTAATATCAGAGTTTTCTCTGACACAAACTCACAATGAGAGTGGACACACTACCAGTCTTCTTATTGGATTGTTTTGCCAATCTCCCAATATTACACTAGATTTTTTATTTTGTTCATCTGTTCATTGTTTTTCTTTGTTTCCTTTTTCAATTATTAAAATCCTTTATCATTCTTTAATAGAATCATACCTAAGCTACTGTCCCATTATTTACCTAAATAAATTTCCTAATCATTTTAAACACCTCCAGACATTGCAAAATAAAGCCGTAAGAATCCTTGGTACTTTATTTCATCGTCCTGCACGACTTCAAAATCTTTCTGAAACAAAAACTTAATTTTTATTTCTTCATATATTAAACATTAATCAACTTGGGGAATTGCAATTATCGCTCTGGTATTATGATATTCAGTCTCCGGCGAGTTATTTTTATGAATCACAAATTCTTGTTACCCCTATTTTCTCAATCGCTTCTTCGTCGGCTCGTTTTGGAGCGTATAGAATCCCTTTGATTAATTGTGAAAGAGATAAATTTTCAATAAGATACCAAATCCCTTCTATAGCATATAGGATAAAATTAAATAGTAAATTTAAAAATCTAAATAGCCGATCACTTTTAAAGACTAAATTAGTAGAACATATTATTAGCCTTTGATGATGGGGTGATTCTTCTTGATAATTTGTTTCTTAGCAATGTTTTTAGATTTTGCCGTGCTGGGGTAGCCTCTTTTGTTCTTTTCCTTCTATATGTTATGATGTTTTTTTGGTTTCTCTTCTTTATCTTTATTTTTGGTGTACTTGAACTCATTGTAATAATTGTTAGCTTTCCTTTCGAGCTTAGCTCCCTGTTGGCTTTATTTAACTATTTGTGTTGCTTATATTTGTAGGAAATAAAATTTATCTATCTATCAATCTATCTGAGAAGGTCTTGCACAACTTACACCTTAATTTGTCTGAAAAACAAAGATTTCACCTATTTTCTCTTGCCTTAGTTTCCTCTCTTTTATTTGCTCGCTTTTTTTAAAGTGGAAGACATCCCTCACCTTTCTGAAGTAGATTCAGACGCTTGATTTGGAAGAGGAGCTTCTTTCTTGTCCGAAGATGCCTCTCTGGTTTCTTGTGGACCAGTTTTGTCTGCTTCCTCAGTCTCCAATTCAAGGGCTTCATGGCTGATACCTTCACCACTCGAAGGACTAGCTACAATCAAATCTAAAACTGGTTGATGAGGTAACCCGTTCAAAACGGACAGAGCAGCCTTAGGTTCTGAGTTATTGTACTGAGAATACAGTCAGATCCTGATTAATTGTGGCTTGAATCCTTGGAATGTCTGTCAGTCTCAATTAGAGTCTTCAGCCCATGTTGGTTAAATAGGGCTTCTTTCTTCTTGACGTCATGGCCACTGATGACATAAAGATTTGACAATTTTTGAAAAAAGATAATTTTCTCCATAACTTCCCATCCATTGCATTTCAGTATGCCCCTCCCACCACCGGCGAGGAGAAGTCAGTGTTCATCATTTTGACATACATTGTACGTTGAATAGAATTTTTCACTACCATTCACCACTTTATCCGCCCCTTGCGGTGCGAGCCGAAACTTCCTGCCTCAATTTACCACGGTCGCCGCATTGCAATCAACATCCTTGCCTAATAATGTGTAAGCAATTCAGTAGGAACAATAAGTATTTTCTTGGGATTATGCTTCTATTGTTTCACTTCTAACATTTTTTTTTAATTCTGGAGGCCACCTATACGGTATGTTGGAAGCCGCGAGATACGTGGTTTCCGCTTGACATCCTTCAATGTTAGTCCGAAATACGTTGTTTCCGGCTCGGTTTTATCTCCCAAACTATAAGATTTTTTCAGCGGGTAGAACTGTATCAAAATGTGGAAGTCACAAATTCAGCAACGACGAGATTATAAATAACAGTGCATTACAATGACTTAGTTTTGCAATATTATAGTAAAGAGTACATGAAGCAATATGATTTTAAAAGGTTAGGGATATATACATAGTACTAAACCTTATGAGGTTGCAGCTACCGCTGGAACCAAGATTAGGCCCTTTAAGATGATAATGTAAGTTTAAACCCGTAACAATTGAAAAGGATAAGGCTCAACTTGCTACAAAGTCAATTTATATACTTTTTATTTATCCCTTCTTATACCATGGTTTTCCTCGGTGATATACAGTTGGCATGTTTTGCTAGTGGATATACCTGTTATTGGCTTCCGAAGCATTTGAGAGTACGCAAAATTCGGCTCCATATCCTGTATGGAGAGGGACGTGCATTTAAGAAAAAATTGGTAAAGGATAGCAATCTTCAAGGTAGAAGCCTTAAAGACTTTTGTAAATTAGTTTACCTTATGGTGTCTTGGCAGGCCAAAGCCTTGGCAGGAGAAGCTTGGTAGGGCACTACCGCACCTCCTTAAGTGAAAACTGATGAGTTGTACGAGCTAATGCCCTAGATATCCTATTTATAGTTAATGAATAGCGAAGAAACAAAATCAAAGCAAGGGATTAGGTATGTGTACCAATTTGTCAACATTTTATTTGTTTTAGATACATCTAAGGGTACATTACACATAAACATCCAAGGTTCAACTGGCTGCAAAGTCAATATATTATTTGAAATTTCTTCCTCAGATTCCAAACCAAATTCTTGCTGCTGCAACACTTTTGTTGGCGAAGCCGACAAAAGGTTGTTGGAACAGTTCATGCTGCCTAGGTTAAAGTGAATCTAGATTTGGCGAAAATACGAATTTATAAATAACTATATTTTCAGAGAAAACAAAGAGTTGAAAACCAAACAAGCAAAGATGGCGGTTGAAACTGCCAAGGAAGTAGCTAATGACAAGACTTTAAGAAACAAAGCAGAAAAAGATAGGAGACTAAGAGAAAAGAACCAAAATAATACAAAAAAATTTATTGAAGAAAGGAAGAATTTTGCTGTTAAACAATCCAAGGAAATGGACAAGCTAAAAGCTGTTCATACTAAACAGCTCAAAGATCTTGATAAGGATATACAGTTGGTAAGTTATTTTCCTTATCTTTTCCCCTGTACTAATTTTTGAATGACTTCAGAGGCAAAATTTGTCAAGTTGGAAAACCATCAAACGCTTTCCAAGGGTGGGTAGTTGAAGATCTGAATGAACAATAGATGATATTGAAAGCCAAAAAGAGCATCATTTCTCAAAGGTTAAGAAATTTTTTCAACTGCATGCATTTTTATTATTCTGACAGGGAAGGTGCAGCTGATATTCTTTTTTCCTCTTTTGGACAACCATTCTTTCCCATAATTATCACCAAATCACAAAAATCACAAAAATTTGGCTATAAATTCAATCCAAGATTGAATTCGTACTTTATATTTTTTTTTTGAAGATATCCAGTCACTTCTTTTTTTTAAATTAATTATTAAACACAAGTTTTGTCAACTGTAGATTAGGAGCAACTTTAAAATTTAAAACGAACAGAAATGATTCTGTATATGAAGGGGCTTTCCAGTGGCGTAGCAAGGTCTTGTGACACCTGAGGCAGAATTTCAACTTGCCCCCCCCACCCAAAAAAAACATTTAATTATTGTTCAGTCATATGTGTTTATGGTTGAAAAATACTATTAAAAAAGCTATTTGAAGTGTACAAATTAAGGAGTGAAAGGAAAAGAAGATTGGGTGATGTATAACCTTGGTATGTACACATTTTAATGTAAATAACTGACATAAATTTAAGCAAAATACAACACTTTTATAAATATTAACATTGTTATTACATTATCAAACGACACCATTTTAATTCTTGGCTTAGGCCTACATTAAGTAAGGCTAAAATGTGCAGGGGCTTTTATTATAAACGTTTTAAGAGGAAATACAAGAACATCTCTAGCTTTCGTTTTTCACTATAGGCCTTTTTCTCTTGCTATAAGTTTATCTTACATTAATTCTACCTCTTTACCCAAAGTTATTTGAGTACTCAAAACTAAAATTATTACTAGTAATTTAAAAAATCGATAAACCATTTTTTTTCAATATATATTTATATATACATATATATACATACATACATATACATACATATATATATATATATATATACACAACTTGCATTTTGACAGATTTTCTTTGAGCAAAAATTATTTTTATACATAAAAATCATATTTTCAGACAAAATCTGCCAACAAGTTTGAAAACTGTCAAGTAGCATTGCTACATTGCTACCCCACTTTTTGCACGGCCGGCCCTAATAAACCATAAGTCCTTTTAGACCAATTTTTGTCGCCCCTCCAGGGCTGGCATCCGGGACGGCCGGCCCCCTTCCCCCGGCATTCCCCTTCCTACGCTACTGGGGCTGTCCCTTCCTCAACCACCGCTCTTTAAGCCAAAATATTAAAGTGCTTTAAAAATAATTTTATTCGAATTCACCGGGCCTTGTGTTTCAGGAGTTGTTCTTACAGAATTGCGACCAAATTCAAACTTTAGCGTAAAGAGCGAGGGTTGAGGAAGGGGTATTCCCCTCTCATATAAGGAATAATTTCTGTTAGTTTTAGGTTCTAATGTAGCTCCGTATTTCAGCTGAAAAAATGTGCTTATTTTTTATCAGTTCTGACCCTTTTTCAAGTCGTGCCAGGAAATCCCCCAACCCCTGTGAAACATTTCTCCAGGACACTCCCCTGGAAGCAATCCTCCCTAGAGAAAACTATTCTTCAGGGAAACTTTTCCAATTTTCACTGACAAAATTGAAAAAAAAATAATAAATTTGCCCAGCCCCTAAATTTAAAAAATAAATTCCCATCCCTTTTAATTTGTGTGAATTGACGTTGTTGCATACATAGTGAGGTTATTCGAGACGTTTCAGAACTATCTAGTTAATAAAATTATGTGACAACGTTTGTTTTCACATCACGTTTGTTGTGTTTATAGAGAAGAATTTGACACAGAAAAAAAAACACCTTTTTCGGTGAAGTTGCTGAGTCGAAGCTTCCAGTTAAGGACAATGGTAATACTTGTGATACATTTTTTTTCTATTGTAGAGATAGCACAGGTCTGACACCGAAAAATACAGTTTGTTTTGTTTATGGTTAACGAAATATCCATGAAACAGCGCACTACAGCCTGGTGAAACGAGTAAAAAATAATTCAAAGTTTAGCTGTGCATAGAAATCTTTATCAAAAGCCTTCTTTTGAAGGGAAGATCAGCTATTTGATATTAGCTAATAAGACCAGTGAATATATGATACGATCGTACATCATGTCGTGATCCATGCAATTGCATCGTATCATGTTTTATCTGTATGACTCCAAAAGATTTGTTTCAATGGATTTACGTTTTTCGGCAAATTGGGTCAATTCCAATGAACTTCCCCCATGTTGTTTTTGAAGAATCTACTGTTGTTCTTTAGCGGATGATGAATTGAATCATTGACCGCATATTTGGATTCTTTAACAAGAGCAGAGTTTAGGCTTATAATTCCATAGTCTTGGCCATGTCATGATTATCTTTCTATAGAGTTGAATCATCAAACCCATAAGATGAAATAAAATTCAATCATGGAGTCATTTGTGTTAGTTTTCAGTAAGGTAGTAAATTACGAGAAGAGAGTCAAGTTTATAAAATTTGTAAGGGAAATGAAAGTCCCCTCAGTAACCTTGGAGGAGGAACCAAGGATCCTATTTTAATCTCCGATTTTACAGCTTATATTTCTTGTTTGACTGCGATTTTCAACAAGGTGTAAGAAATCTACTATTATTGAGCAGTGTTTTTTTTTTCATGTCCGTTGTGTAATATTTTTGGATATATAATTAGCTAAAGCAAAAAATCCCACCAACCTGGTGGAAACCAAACATTTATCGTTACACATTTGCCTAAAGTGTTGTGTTTTCATTTTGGACTTCTGCGTTACAATGTTAGTCAAGAGTTAATATTAGTTGTTGGCGAATTAGTACAAAGTACTTGAATGGGACTTCAACGGTTCTTCTATGACCCTAAAAAGTATGACTATCCTAGAGACTGAATTTAATTTAGTTTTCAATATTAACAGCAGTTTTTTATTGTTTTATTTTTCTTTCCTTTTCTTCTTTCTTTTTAGAACATTGAAATGTACAACAACGCTGAAATTGAATACAAACTCTCTGGCAAAGCAGAGTGTTATGTTTGAGGCTCATAACCCATATGAAGACTGTGATCCATACACTTTACATTCCTAGACATTTACTGCCAACCGTTTTTCTTTAATCTGATCCTTGTGTGCCAATAATGCCCAGTGTCAATTTTATTACTTTGTATGTTTCCTCTGAACTTAAAATATGTTTCCAAGCTTGATTCTTTTTTTCTTATTTTCTAATATGAATTTTGACTAAGAGGGTAACTAGGTATGTAAAAAGTATTATCATCTCTTTTCAAATTTTCAAAAAAGACCTGTGATTTCAATTATCCAGCTTATTTCATTACATAGTAAACACAATACCCTTCTGCCAATTCTTTTACAAAAGGGTATTGCTACACTTCAAGTGAGCATAGACATGGTTAGTGGACCATTATAAAAGGGTTTCTGTCTTCATTCCCCATGGAACGTCACGAATAATTTCCTGAAGGAAGATTGCCTTCAAAGAAAAAAATAAAATATCCTGCTGCTTATTCAATAATTTTTTTGAAGCCGTTTCTTCTAATGATGCGGTGCGAACATTCACGTGTTTTATTTTAGCGACATACCAAACATTCTAACTCAGATTCTTCGCAGATATTTGGCTATTTCTTTGAAAACAGAAAAAGAGAGACATCTCAACACTATTCAAAGCCAAAAATGATATCAATACCGCAAATCAAAGCAAGCTCCGGCATTATTTTACCATATTTTTGGCTACGAATTAAACACGAAACATTTTAAAGGAAAGTAACATGGTACCTTCCTTTTATTAAGCCTAAAGTTATCACTTCCACTTTTCTTATGTAAAAATTTTTTCCTACGAGCTTTCCTATCATTTCAGAAGGTAAGTCATTGTAGAATAGTGAAAAATGTATTACTGAATAATAGGGCAAGCGAGATTACGCTCAATTTCATAGTAATATGGTGAAAGACCTAACATCAGTTATAACCATTTTTCTAAGATAATGTGAATGCATGTAAGGCAATGGTTGCACACAAGTATACCATACAATGATAGAAACAGGTAAAAACAAGGTATCTGCGAAGAAGGAAACAGGTAAAAAAAAACAAGTATTGATGTGTACATAAATTACTAAGACAAACTGCAAATACCTAAATTTTAACGATCTTGGCTGTCATCATTATCATAACCTTAGCAGTATTTATTTTACCAGGACAAGCTTTCAACTTGCTGAATATTAATCTAAAAAATGATACCTATAAGAAATAATGCTTTATTTTACTGTTAATTCATAAAACAAATTTAACTATTCTTTTGAATGAAAAATGTACAAGACTTAGTCATCCATAATAATCATCTTCAAAGAGAATATTTGAAAATTATTGGAAGAAGTTTCCTTGATATTTTTTTTTCAAAAAATGAGCAGAAATTAAGCAAATAATTTTTCAAGCCTAAAACTACCAAAAAATAACCATCAATAAGTAAATGAAACCCAAAACGAACACAAATTACAATAAATAACCGGGTCAAACTCAAAACAAGCAGAAACTAAGAGGAAAGGAGGTGACCCCCCATGCTTTCTGAAGACCAGAACATAATTTGTGCTTTACTGAAAACAATCTTTATTTCGAGCTGAACGTTCCTATTTCTCAAAATATCGGGAAAAAAAAATCATAGCCAAGATTATTGAAGAAAACGAGAAATGAATGTGGATTGACAGTTTAATATCTTTGTTCCTTAGTTTTAATAATTTTGGATTTATTAAAATTAAAAAAGTTAAAACAAAAAGTAAAGTACAAATTATTTTGCGGTCTTCAGAAGGTGTGTGTGTGGGGGGGGGGGGGAATAGTGACAACCCCATGAACCTTAGCTTTTACTAGCTTTAAGTTTGACTCGCTTATTTATTGTAATTTCTGTTCATTTTGGGTTTCATTTATTTATTGATGGATATTTTTTGGTAGTTTTACACAAGGAAACTTTTTAAGTTTATTTCTGATCATTTTTGGTTTAATATAGCATTTTACTTATTTCATAGAAAAACTTTTTAAATCCATTTCTGTTCGTTTTTTTTTATTTCTGAAAAAAAACTTATTTCATGGCAAAAGTGTTTAAATTAACTTCTGTTCATTTAGAGTCTTTTTCATTGGAAAACTAAATATTTTAAATCTTTTTTGTATAAGAATCCATAGTTTGGCTCACTATTTATATATTAGAGAAATTTGTTCAACAATTTTTAAAAGCATACATGCTTTCGAAAATGTGGACACACATAGTTTTGTTTAATTTACTTTTACAGATCCTTAGGTTTCCCGGAAAAATGAAACTTAATACTCTTCCCAGTAAATTGTTTCTATGCTATTTTGACAACCTGGATGCACATGCCTGTTTTAATTTGGCTCAATTGTAAGAACAGAAGTAGTAATAGCAGTAGTTTTTACGTTTCAACTTAATACCCTCATTTGTTCTTCAGATTTGCGAAGACGTCTTATTTGCATCCACCCTACATATAGCGTCCTTGGATTTAGTTTTAAAGCAGCATAAACTTTTTTTTAAAAGTTCCTTATTTGTGCCTTATTCTAGAGTATAGGGTATACCCTTAATACTCTATTCCCTAGCAGGAGCAATAGTAGTATTATTAGACATACCAGTAGTTGTATTTGTACTAAATATAGATGGTGTTCATACTGTGTCTTTTTGGTCTAGTACAACATTGCGTCCTCCTGTCCTGATAGTTTGAACTTAATACTTTAAGTTATTTCTGAGATATATTTGTCAAACGTAGGTTTATAACATAAAGAGGTCAGCATGAGTTTTTAATTAAAATAGAACATTAAATATATGTTTTACTTCGCAGCTCTCTTAAGTTTTCCGTAAAAATCTACAATTTAATTACATAGTGAAATATTTGTGAAACATTGTGAAATTTTGACAGATTTGAGGAACAGAGTTGGTCAATTATGACATCAAGCCCCAGAGAAGAAACTTTTCAAAAGATATGTATATTATATCATCCAGCATATGAAGAAAAACTTTTAATTGTTTTAATTCTTGCTTTTCTTATTTTTAACAGGCTCTGACAGTAAGATGTTGTACCAACTGTCACCTGTTATGTTCAGAAAAGTACTTTTGATAGCTCAGTTACGTTGCTTATAAGTATTTTACGACTTTTTGAATTTCCGACTTTTAATTTTTCAAAATCCATGTGTGCTACATTATTTTTTATATTTATAGAACAAATGAAAGACTGCCAATAATACAGTTTTCTTTTAATGCATTTCAATTTAATTCAATAATTTCCGACTTTTAAAAGAAAAGTAGAGCTTTCAATTTCCAATGTACTCGCTAAGATCACAATATACCATATCCATGAAACAATACGATCACTGAAACAAGGCAATGTTGTATCTTCTTCAACTTCAACTATTTCTTCTTCAACAATACTGCAAAAAATCCATATTAGTACTAAAAAAACTAAAGGACATAATGACTTGCAAACAGGGGAAGATTTTCCTTCATCTGTTATATGTCTGATGCCTCCCTCCCCAAAAACCTCAAGGAGTTTATCACATGATACTTGCATGGACATGTCACATAATTATTGCATGGACATAGAATAAGAATAATTATTATAATTTCCGAATAGAAAGGCATGCATTATAAATTGCTTATCAACAAAGGGTAAATCTGAGGGAATGGTAACTCAAATAAGAGATACATATTTTTTTTTTATCAATGTCTTGAGAATAATTATTTGAATTTCCGAAAAGAAAGGGTTTTAATTTTAATCGCTTACAGAAAAATCCTTAGAAATCCAGTAGTGATAGGGTTATAAATACAAATGACAAGGATATCATAAAGAATAATTATTCAAATTACCAAAGGGTGAAAGGCTTGAAATATTAATTGCTTATCAACTAAGGGTAAATCTGAGGGGATGGTGACTCCATTAAGAGATACATATTGATTTTATTTTGGAGGGATGTCCTGAGAATAATTATATAAATTTCCAAATATATTTAACGCGGGAATTTTAAATGTATAAGTGTGATCGCTATAATACACAAGTACCAAGAGAGGCGTGCAGTTAATATAAAATATTGTGTAATATTGGGAATACACATGAAATCAAAATTAATAAAGCCGTATAAATTTTAGGCAATGATGTGACAGACCTTGAACATCCATATCCCAACCATCAAGGACCCCAACCACTAAGGACCCCAGCCACCAAGGACCCCAGCCACCAAGGACCCCAGCCGCCAAGGACCCCAACCCCCAAAAACTCCAATACACCCCTCCCTCCAACTTTTTGGACCCTCCCCCATTTCAGTTTTTAGACTTTTTTTTCGAAGTTTAATTTTTTTTTAACTTTTTTAATCTATAATTTTAATTTCTTATGTTTTTTCAAACATAGAAAATTTTTTCAACTTTTTTTTACATCTCTTAAAATAACATGAAATATACTTAAAACAAAACAATTCATATTTAATTTTTTCGAGAAACAAAATGAGAATGATATAGATATGTTAGTTGGGACTTTTACTATTAGAAAACCAGTGTTTGTAGGAGCGCTTTTCTTTTTTTCTGACTTGGAATTTTTTGGAATCTTTTTTCATCTTTGAAAAAATTGAGAAGAGACCTTGAACTTTTCCTAACTTCTTCGAGAAAACTCAGAATTAATGTAGAATTTTAGTTTTAGTTTTGTTTTACTTTAGAGTTTTATTTTAGATTTTTAGTTTAGAGCATTAGTTAAGAGTTTTAGCTTAGAGTTTTAGCTTAGAGTTTTAGCTTAGAGTTTTAGTTCAGAGTTTTAGTTTAGAGTATTAGTTAAGAGTTTTAGTTTAGAGTTTTAGCTCAGTTTAGAGTTTTAGTTAGAGTTTTAGCTTATATTTTTTTAATTTAGAGTTTTAGTTTAGAGTTTTAGTTTATTTTTAGTTTAGAGTTTTTAGTTAGAGTTTTAGCTTAGTTTTAGTTAAGAGTTTTAGCTTAGTTTTAGATAAGAGTTTTAGTTTAGTTTTAGTTAAGAGTTTTAGTTTAGAGTTTTAAGTTTAGAGTTTAAATTTAGAGTTTTAATTTAGTTTAGTTAAGAGTTTTAGTTAGAGTAGTTTTAGTATAGAGTTTTAGTTTAGTTTCTGTTTAATTTCACTGGATTGAATAAAGAGGAAAATACGCTGGTTTGAAAATCAAAAGAAATGACTACAGCCACGATATTCTGCATCGTTGGCATCCTTTGTTCCGTCTGTTCCACTCCGATATCGGGGCACTGGAACTTCATAGAGAGCCGTTTAATGGCTCTCAGCCGTTTAAAAAAAATTAAATAGAATACATTATTTACAAAAAACTGCATTTTTCATGTAAAAGATTGAAAAATGACGATTAATTGATGAATGACGTTATAATCATAGGTTGTAATATTAGTCACAAGCTTTTTTCGGCTTAACTCCAAAAGTGATCATCTCTATAACGTTGTGCTATATTTTGTTAGAACAAAAATTAATTTCATATTTAAGACCGAACTCTAGGTGAGGATTGTCTTTTACTATTTCAACTAAGAAAGAGCCGCAGGCTTTTTCCTGTTTGTAATTATGTTTGATCTGGGATTCAGCGGTTGCTACCAACCTAGTAAGAGACGATCACATCCTAGAGCAAAAACTACAACACCCCCCAACTCCTAAAAGTTTCAGTTTAGCCGAGTTGCAGCGGTAGCTCGCAGCCTAGTAATGAACAGTCACGCCACACAGTGAAAACTACAATAGCCCGTAACTCCTAAAAATAGTGACAGATCACATAGCTATCAAGGGCATACCTCTTTTAACACATTTTATAATCCAACTTACACGAACTCGAATGTTGAAGATCTATGTACAAAAGGGGTTATTTGGATGTGTTTACGATTTTCCACAGACTGCTTTTTGGACATCTGTAACCAAGTTTTCTGAACAACAAAGTATTATGTACACTCTGTTACAAATGTATCAATTCTTGTTCGAAAAAATAATTAGTGTTCCTTAACTAATATTTTAAAATAGGAAATATTTTGTAACAGGCAATTCATTTGAAACATGTGTTTGAATTTTCAGTTTTAATCTGTTAAAGTTCGCTCCTAACTGCTTTGTAGCTCTTACTGGAAGAATGACAGAGGAAAGCGAAAACATGTAAATAATCCATTAAAATGCAGGAAAAGAATTTTTGCAAGGATTTAGAGTGAACCCAGGATCACAATTATTTTTTGCATAAATATGAATCCAAACTTGCGTATACAACATTTTATACTGATGTAAATACCTGAATCTCATTAAGCACCGACCATTAACGCCTGATAGAGTTGGAGGAGCTATTCACTTACCCGAATACCACAAACTAAAGAACGCAAAGAGGTGCCGCCTTCCTGGCTGCTGAATGAGACGAGGTCGTGGTGTGTTGAATGTTAAGTGTTTCTATGTCTTGTTGGTGACAGAAACTGCTTTTCTTAGTTCCACCAGTAAACTACTGGTGGAAGATTTCCTGCTTCTTTCTCTTGATAAAAATAAAGCTGTTATACAGTCCACATATATGTTTGATTTATTGGGTTAGGAACTGATGCCTATGGGAGTTGTTTGTGGAGTTTAGAGAGGGGGAGGGGGAGAAATTTTTTTGGAGACAATATTTGAAATCAGTAATTTTTTAACATTAGTTATGTAAAAATACCGCGTCTTCAATGCCTATTTGTGTGGGTAGTCAGGAGGTTATTAGACTGTATTTTTGTCAGTCAATTGGCCAGTTTGAAACGGGTTTGAACTAAAAGGTGAAGTAGAATTAAATAAATAGTTACATTTTTTCTGAGTAACGTACTCGTGGCCTTATAAAATTAGCTTGGATGATGTAAAATTTGCTTTGAAATAGTACTGACGCCATAAGGCCTTCTACGGGACCCATGTGGACTACTCCTTTCTTTTATTGGTACGACGGCGCAAGAAGATTATTTAACGGCACATCCTTCTTTTTGCCACCAGGTGCCGCATTCCTATGCAAATTCTCACCCCTGGAAAGATTCCCAGGATTCCAGTTTTATTTTATATGATTAATCGGAGTGTGCTCGGGATAATGCACAAGTTTTAATAATATGGGAAGATCCTAGTCCCTGGAATGTGTATCTAGCTGGCAATATTCCCACCCAGGCAAGATTTGGCATGTCCAGGCAAGATTTGGCATGTCCTGGCAAGATTTGACATGTCCAGGCAATATTTAGCATCCCCAGACACGATTCCAGAGATGTTTCAATTACTTGGAATGTGGTCAGTGTAACACACAAGTTTTAATAATATGGGGCCCTCCAAACCCTTCGCCCCTGTTTCAAGGCAACATTTCTAGCGCATGTTTCGTCATGTGACCCACCCCTTTGAATATCCGTGACATTCCTCTGACGTCAAGGCACACAACCCTGCTTCAAGCGCATGTTACACCGTGCGACACACCCTCGCCTTTAAAGGGTAAGATAAGTGGAACTACCAACCCCTCAAGCCGTCACACATACGCGTTTTGGTTACCGGCTCTATTAAAGGGAATACAGTTGCCAAGACTCTGTGACACCCCTCTGGACTCCAATGACGTCATGATACACCCTGTTTCAAACGGAAAGGTATGTAATCCTGCGTCAGGAACCCGTGGGGGAATCCTCGCTTGTAACGTAACGACAGCTCACACCTTACTTAATTATTATGCAACACTGTCACGTAATATTTTAACCTCCTGACTGAAGTTTTAGAAAAAATTTGCTATCTCTGCTGGAAAACTTGCTAGTTCAAGCAGAAAACGTGTTATCAAAGGCAAAAAAACGTTATATCTAAGAGAAAGTTCATAGTTTTAAGTAAAAGTTTGTTAGTATTACTGGAAAATGTTGTTACTTCTAAGAGAAAATTTGTTAGTGTTAAGAAAAATTTTACTACTTCTGACAGGAACTTGTTATCATATACGAAAAAAGTTGTTACTTCTAACAGATAACTTGTTATATTTGACAGAAAACTTGCTACTTCTAACGGAAAATTGTTATCATTGACAAAAAATGTTACTTCTAAGAGAAATTTGTTATCTTTGATTGAAAACTTGGTGCTATTAGAAAAAATTTGTTACTGTTAAGAAAATACCTGTTACTTCTAAGAAAAATTTGAGTATGTTAAGTAAAAGTTTGTTGGTATTAAGGAAAAAGTTGTTACATCTATCAGAAGATTTGTTATTGTTAAGGACAAATTGCTTTTTCTGACAAAAAACCTGTTATCATAAACAAAAAAAAATTTACTTCTATGAAAAATTCGATAAAATAAAAGTTCAAAATAGGGATAAATCCTTTTTAATAGATAGAGTATAGAAAATTCACAAAAAATACCAGATATTTCGGTCACATATACATTGAACGTCATCAGTAGTACAACTAAACTTTTTAGTTTTACTACTGATAACGGTCACTGTATATGTGACCGAAATATCTGGTATTTTTTGTGAATTTTCTATACACTGTCTATTAAAAAGGATTTTATCCCTATTTCGAACTTTTATTTTACCGTCATGGAAAGGGAGTGTGGTCTCCCAAATTATCTAAGAAAAATTCGGTATCTTTGACAGAAAACTTGTTACTTCTAACAGATAACTTGTTATCACTGACGAAAAATTGTTACTTCTATGAGAAATTTGTTATCTTTGATGGGGTACTTTATTCTATTAGTAGAAATTTGTTGCTGTTAAGAAAATACCTCTTACTTCTAAGAGAAATTTGAATATGTTAAGTAAAAGTTTGTCAGTATTAAGGAAAAGGTATTGCTTCGAAGAGTGTTAAGGAAAACTTGCTTCTTCTGACAGAAAAATTCTTATCATAAAGGAAAAAAATTGTTACTTCTAAGAAAAATTTGGTATTTTTTACGGAAAACCTTCTACTTCTAACAGAAAAGTTTTTATCATTGTAACAAAAATTGTTTTAAGAGAAATTTGGTATCTTTGACGGAAAAGAGAAAATTTGTTATTGTTAAGTAAAAGTTTGTTAATACTAAGGAAAAATTTGTTACTTCGATAAAAAAAACACTGTTAGTGTTAAGGAAAACTTTGCTACTTCTGACATGGAGCTTGTTATCATAAAGGAAAAAAATTGTTACTTCTAAGAAAGTGTGTCTGTGTGAGTGTCTGTTTGTATGTTTCAAATGTTAGAAGACGCTTACAATAATGATGACTGGTGTCGTAGGGGTAGCAGAACGTGATTATTGCCTATTGCCAAGAAACATTAAACCCAAGAATGCTTGGTGTACCAGGAGAAAAATAATATTCCCTTTCGTTCTTGCAAAGCAAAAAGTGAGAAACGAATGTGTCTTAACGCTATGAAATATTAAAGCCCAGAAAGGCAATGTATTCCAAGAAAATTAATAAGGTATTTATCTACATGATAGAGTCAACCCTATAACTCCGGGCCAAGTCATAGAAATCAAGACCATACCATCAAAATCGAATTCAAAGTGTAGAAATCATGTTCAACTTCTATGCAATCATTAGCAAAACAATGAAACCCTGACAATTTCATAAAAAAGAGAGCAAACTATAGAAATCACAGTTAACCCTAGAAATTAAGATCACTGTAGAAATCAAGGGCAAAGTGTAGAAATCGTGGTCAACCTGTAAAATCATTACCAAGACAACGAAAGCCCGAGAAGTGTTTTAAATACTCTGTGGCGTGAATTGCATTGGCGTAACATGTTCTATCAATGAAATATGGAGTCATTCATTTAGACCTGATCATGGAAATCCTGTGGATCTTCCAGAAAAGCAATATACTAAAAAAAAGGCTAGGAATCACGCCAATATAGAAGAAATAATAGAACTTGTGGAATCCCGGGTGGTCTGCCAGGGGTAGTAATCTTGCTATGGCAGGAATCTTGCCAGGGCGAGATTCTTCCCTGGGCTGAAATCTTGCCATGGTGGGAATCTTGCCAAGGCGGGAAATCTCGCCAGTGGTGGGAATCTTGCCAGGGCGGGAATCTTGCCAGGGTGCGAATCTTGCAAGGGAGGGATTCTTGCCATTTGACACTAGAAACATGGATGATGTGGCGCTAGAGGGTTGCCTTAGAAACTCAATGATAATGTCCCTATTATTACTACTTTTAAATTATATCGAGCTAGAACCTTTTTTAATCTCCTTTATCGTCTAGCCGAAGTCGGGATTCCATCTTAGGAATGAGTAGACACAGACCAAACTCCCCCACAGCGCGCAGTGGAGTTTAATACTACATTTAAATTATAGTCACTGTCTTAGGCTCCATTTAACAAAAAAAAGCAAAAAAAGTCTCGCCAGGGCGTGAATCTTGCCAAGGAGGGAATCTTGCCAGTTGACCGCTAGAAGCAGGGATCATGTGACGTAAGAGAGTTGCCGTAGAAACTCAATGATAGTTTTCCTATTATTACTGCCTTTGAATTATCTCGAGCAAACCATTTTTAATCTCCTTTACCGTCTAGCCGAAGTCCGGATTCCGTCCCCGGAATGAATAGACACAGATCCAACTCCCCTACAGAGCACGGAACAAGCATTTCCGCCCTTTGCATGTTTTGATATTTTTCTGAAAAATGCCCCTAGGGTTGCGTCAGGGCTGAGACAAACCGCTCGGGGAACTAGACACTTCCTCGGAGGCGGCCTGTGACTGGGGCTATACTTGTAGCGGATGCAGGTGGCCTAACAATTAATAAACACTTAAAAATTACTGCTTTGCGCAACAAGAAAAAAATATATATGAATAAAAAAAGCGGTGTTGAGCTGGTGACCGAAAAAAATGGCCCCCTCCCACAGACGGCCCCCCTCCCCGGAGTCCTCTCCCCTCATCTGTCCTTAAATTACGCATGCTAATGTTTATATTTTATCCTTTTAAAGTCACAATAATGCCTAAGAATAGCATCTATGATCATGACGCCCTCTGAAAATGAAAATTAGGTGGTGTGTGGAATCTATTGTTAGGATAACATGAAATATCCATAAGTTTAACTCAAAGAAATAGATATTTTTGTTAAAAGTTTTTCGATAATACCTCTTAATGTGGTTTAAATGTATCACTAATATCATGTCACCCAGGGGGGGGGTCTGGTGGCATATGGTGATGGATGGGGTGATGCCATGGCGGTGTGGAGTGTTTTGTGGGGCATCATGATAGGCTTGGGTTGCAAGAACTTGAATGATGGGATTTAAAGGCATAACTTTTATTAGGAAATTCCTGAAAGATGTCTTAGGGGGATGATATCTTGTCAGGGTGGGGGGGGGGTCATGTAATATCATTGTGGGGTGAACTACAGCTTAAAAAGTTGGGGTGGAGACATCAAGGGATTTTTCCAATGGAAGACGTGAAAATCTAACAGGTAGTAAAAGAAATGGATATTTTTATTAAGAGCTCTTAATATATCTTAAATTTACATCTAATATCAACTTCATAGTAAAAGTATTGCGGAATCAAATTTATGGGTATTTTGAAAGAGCTTAAAACGCTGATAAGCCTCCTTTTTCTTTTTTTCTTTCTCTAGCACTAACAGGGAACTGAAACATTGTAAAGAGGTGTTTGAAAGCTGATAGGTAATTGAAAGCTGTCATAAAATGCTGGGCACGAAGGAATAAAAAGTTGAAACGTAATTATGCGGTGGCGATTATTTTACTTGGAAAGAAAGGACAAATTCTATTTACCACACATTTTTTTTTTGCTACCGTGTTTTTTAGCTTCTGGTTACTATGGACCGTGGTTTAATCTGCACTAGGTTGTAGTTATTGCTGCTAATATGAAATTGAAGTGTAATAGGAGTCTGGGCATACACATTCTTGCTACTTTGAATCTATAGCCTACGACAGAAGCCGACATAGCCTACATTAAAGTGATTAGTGCTATGTACGAGAATAACATTGCTGCGGTTAAGGTAGGAAATGAGGTTAGCAGCTGGTTTTGTATTAAATAAGGAGTTAAGCAGGGTTGTGTTTTATCCCCCTTTATATGGATTATTTTGATGGATTTTGTTTTAAGGAGCACAGTAAAGGCAATGTGAGACCACGGAATCAAATGGGGAGGAAAAAGTCTCGTGGAATTGGATTATGCTGATGATTTAAGCATCCTAGATGAAAGTGTGAGCATAATGAATGAAGTTCTAGAGGTTTTGCGAGTTCAGGGTGCTAGAATTGGTTTGAAAGTTGATTTTAGGAAGACTAAGTCACTAAGGCTAGGAATAAGTGAAGATGAAAAGGTGACGTTGGGTAATGAAAACATTGATCAGGTGGACAGCTTCACTTACCTTGGTAGTATTATTAGCAAAGATGGTGGGAGCAGTGAAGATGTTAAAAATAGAATAGCCAAGGCTCAGGGTGTTTTTTCACAGTTAAAGAAAGTCTAGAAGAATAGGAAGATAAGTCTGCACACCAAGATTAGAATATTAGAAGATACAGTAATGACAGTGGTCAAATATGGCTCTGAAGCATGGACGCTCCGAAAGCAGAGGAACATTTGCTAGATACTTTCCATAGAAATTGCTTAAGGATTGTTCTGGTTACCCGGTTGACTGACCGTATGTCAAACACTAGGGTATACGAGAAATGGAGCTCAATACCCCTCTCTATGGCTATAATGAAAGAGATGTTGAGGTGACTAGGGCACATTGTGCGGATGAAGGATGACAGATTGCCGAAGATTGTTCTTTTCGGCCAACCATCTAGGGCTAAACGGAAAGCAGGTCGTCCCCGTCGGGGATGGGAGGACGTCATAAAGAAAGATTTAAAGGAAATGGGAACTTTGTGGGCGGGCGTAAAAAGCGAGGCTTTGAACAGATTGGGGTGGAGGAGGAGAGAGCGTAGCTGTGTTGGCCTCACGCGGCTTGGTGCTGCGGTGAATTGTTAGTAGTAGTAGTAGTAGTTTGAAATAAAATATATTACCTGGCCTTTTTATTATATTATATATCAAGAATTTTCTAAAAATTTATACCCGAATAACTATAAAGGACACCCTAGACGGTCAATCATTTTGATCAAAGTTTTCCGTCAATCAATTGATTAAAGCATGATTGACCGATTGATTCTAGGAACCGATTGAATAATTCAAACTTTCTATCGATCACCATCAATGCTTGACTCAAACATCAAACAGGTTCCTAGACCGTCAATCATGATTTAATCCTTTGATTGACGTAAACCTTTGATCAAAATGTTTGACCGTCTAGGGTGACCTTTATAGTTATTCGGGTATAAATTCTTAGAAAATTCTTGATGTATAAAATAATAAAAAGGCGAGGTAATATATTTTATTTCAAAGGTTATCAAAATTTCCAATATTGCCAAAAATTTTGAAAAAATCAAATTAGCCTCCCTAGTTCCAATAGAATTTCCCAGGATTTACGCCACTGAATACTCCCATTTAAATCTTGCTGAAAACAAGGATCCCAGTGTTAATTGCCCTCTTCCCCCTCAAATAGGAAGTTTCCTTGTAGTGCTCATAACTGAGAACCCGTAAAAACTCTACTTTAGTTCATGATTTATCCCAATCTACTTTGACCACACTGCAAAAGTATTTAACAATTAGTAGTATTTCAGTAGCAATCACTAGCATTGATTGCTGAAATTTTTTGAACTTAAAATTTTAATTCACGTTCTAATCATCTTTCCTATGTCACCACCCATGTAGATTGAATAGATACTTTTTTTCCACAAAACTAATGATTTGCAAAATCCCTGAACTGAACATTATTTTAATGTCTTTACTATAATCCTAATTCTACTTATCATTAATTTTTGCTAAAACTACTAACTTAAAACCTATAAAAACCGCAACCAGGCAGTCATTACTGTATTCACTTGCTGAGTTAATAATAGTTTTGACGGTAAAACTCTGCACTTCATAATAAAGAATCATTTTGTACAGGAATTCAGTTACCTTGAAAAGGATTTCAGGGCACATGGCTTTTCCATGGGTAATAATAGGCTCTTTATCGCTTCCTTTACCATCCCAACAGTCAAGCTCAACACACCTAGAAAATGCAGCAGCATAATCTTAAATAAGTGGATTTATTACCGATTAGTCATCGTATTACCGTGCAAGCTTTTATTTTAATGCAGAGTTTACCGTTTAAAAAAGTTTCATTCCATTTCATACCTATTCTTGGCTAAGTTTAGCTTGTCTAACCCTACGTAAAAAGTTGAACATTTTGATCCACAAGCAATAATTGATAACCAATCATAAATCAGGACATCCCAATAAATTTACACAACAAAGTTTCACATTATTTCATGCCTACTCTTTAGGAAGTTCGTATTGAAAAAAAAACAAAACAAGTTCACATCTATTCAAATAGGTGATAAAGCAAAAATTTATTCAAAATTAAAGCGTAAAAGTGCAAAAAAAAATGTAGAGTTTTGTTACACTAAACAATCGCAGAATTTGAGTGTTTTGATCCACAAGCTATAATTGATAACCAATTAGAAGCTAGGAAAACCCAAAATTCACGGGATAAAGCTTGATAATATTTCATAGTAATTTCAAAATAGAATAGCCCGAAATTTAATCCAGCATTTGTAATTTCCCGTTAAAACTCATCCTAGCTTTTTATTAAATAGAAATAAGACTAACCGTATGATGATTTAGAGAGTTTAGCCGATACTTCAATTTTCAATTTTGTTAGAAAAACTAGGAAGTTTTTTGCTTCGATGTTTCCTAGAACTTGTTTAGGTAAAACAAAATAATAGCCTTATATATCAATGCCCTTGGGATTAAATTTGTCAGTTATATGAATGGTTCTAAGAAAGGGTTCCAAAGAAGAATTAAAGCCTGGGATCCATGAGCTGGTGCAACACTTTATGCATTACGCTATCGGTGTGGGTGGAAAAAGATTCACCACTGAAGTTGGTGCAGTTATCTGAAAGTAAAATTTTGACCATGTTGATTTGCACAAAGTCTATTACTTGGTTACACTCATAGAGAGATTATTATCTTCAATTATAACTTATATTTTTTAAATTATCGTAACGATTTGCCCAAAGACAGAAATCAATGATGAAACTTACTATAACAAAATCTTTATCGATGTCAGAAAAATAGATGACACAAAAACAATGACAAATATTATTATGGCGAAATGATATACAATCAACATTAAGTTTTTTTTTGAAAATATTTTAATACTATTAAATCAAACTATTCTAATATGAATAAGTAACTCTTGCTGATCTTTTTACGAGTAAATGATAAAATTGAAATCAAGATATATTTATTTCCATGTTGTTTTTTGTTTTCGCAGATCTGACCTAAGCGTGAAAACATCAATATTATCGAATGACATTTCAACTACATCAGGCTTTTGTTGTAGGTTGGGGCTTAGTAACATTTTCTGTTCTAGTAAAACAGGAATTTTTCAAGTATTTCATAGGATCACTTGTTTAAATATTATGACCACAAGGCCGCCAAGTTTCTTTGCAAGATGCTGAATCAGTATCAGCTTCTTATATCTTTGAGAATTTAGTAAGCTAACAAAATTTGACACAAAGGGCAATAATACCAGATGAGGTTTTAGCTACATTAGCCTTATATTGCAGTTCTTGGCGGCTAAGGTAACATGCAGTCAACAGAAAATCAAGCTCCTTCATCAGTTGATCCTCTCGTAATATTGAAACAAAAAATTTCTTTGATTCCATCAAAATACTAATTCTTGTCAAGCAATCCAAAGAATCACTTAAAAATAGTGTGGCAGAAAAGTCACAGAATTTCTTTGTAATACACTAATTCAGTGTCTCAACTTCTTATACAGTTTGTAAAATAATAAGCTAACAATATTTAATATAAATTGCAGATTATGCTCTTTTATGCACCCAATGTGCACAAAAAGAAGCATACGCCAAGTTTAATGTATTGCGAGATACGTTTAACGTGTTGCGAGATAAGTTTAATGTGTTGCGACATAAGTTTAATGTATTACGACATAAGTTTAATGCATTGTAAGATAAGTTTAATGCATTGTAAGATAAGTTTAATGTATTGTGAGATGTAGGACCAATGCTGAGTAGATTCTACCCCCTACAGCGCATTAGGACCCGCTATAGAGTTGGGAATGGGGCCCAAAAATATGAAAATCTGGCCTTGAGCCTCTTCATATTTAGGGCAAGGTCTTCTTATTCTATGATTCAGCGTTAATTCTGTGCGAAAATACCTGTTCAAAATTTAACCTATATGAATTTAATATATGGATATACTTAAAGTAATCTATCTTAAGTCATTTCAGTAGTTTATTGGGTTCCAGTTTTAGCAATTAACAATCATATTTTAAACACCTTAGAACTTTTTTTTCATTCCGGATCCCTAATTTCATATAGAAAAGGGTATTACCCAGGTGCTGAATGCTCAATTTAAGTTTGAGCGAATATTTTCAACCCCTTCCGTAAAAGATGGAAAAAAGTAAACTATACAAAAACTATATAGCCTAATTTGAAGATTAATTTAAATGGTTCACATTGTGAACATTGCTTATATTAGTGAAACATTTTAAGAAGTTAAAGAAACAAAATACTTTTTGAAATGGAAATACGATATTCTTAAAAACCATATTTGAATACGAAGACTCCCGCTTATAATCAATTTTGCTTGTCATGCTCTACCCATGCCCCAAGGCCTAGGAGAAACAGAGCTGTTTTTATTTATTACTATTTTTTTTTAATAAAGGTCTTATGTAAAACTGTTAGCTCTGACCAGAATGCGGTCTTGTCTTGCTTATCAATATGCTAACCAACGCTAACATTAACTAAATAAAAGGTCATGAATTCAGGTTTCTATAAGTCTAAAATATTCATTTTTTGTTTCACACAATCTGTTTCCAGCGAGTAAATGGAATACACTAATAAACAGAGAAATACTATGGTTGCTCTCTTCCCCTCATGCGGCACTTATTTCTTTTTTTTTAACAATTTTGCTCTTTAAGGACCACACACACTTACCTGCAGCCAGCTAATGAAGTTTGGCGACACATTTCCACTGAAGACTTGCCACCAAATTGCCTGCCAGATAAATAGGTGTTGTGAGAGGAGTTGATATAATAATGCGACAGAGGCTAGTCCATGTCCATATAAATATTTAATCGATTTAGGCGTACTGCAGCATTGTCGTCTGACATCAAATATCGGATGAACCCGTCTTTGCTCAGTCTCCTTTTAAAGGTAGGGTTTTATATCAGCAATATGCGGTTTTATTTTTGGCTTAGAATGAACTATTTATGAAGTGAATTCTTGCGACTAGGTTTCGGCTTGGTAATTATCAGTATTAAATAAAATAAAAGAGGTTTTTTTAACTGAAAGTAAGGAGCGACATTAAAATTTAAAACGAACAAAAATTACTCCGTATATGAAAGAGGCTGTCCCCTCCTCAACGCGTCGCTCTTCACGCTAAAGTTTTTAATTGTTTTAAAAATAGAATTGAGAGAAAGAGTCAAAGATTAGCGTAAAGAGCGCGGCGTTGAGGAGGGGACAGCCCCTTTCCCATACGGAATAATTGCTGTTCGTTTAAGTTTTAGTGTCGCTCCTTACTTTCAGTTAAAAAACTTATTTTTTTTAATCTAATTTCTGAACGTTTTTAAGTGTGCAGGTTTTGACTTTGGCTCACCGTACATGAATATTTAAAACGAAATTTGCATATTAATTTCACTTTTTTTAGGTTAAACGGCCTTCTCGAAAGTTATTTAATTTTATTTACGAACGTTTTTATTAGTAATAAATATACGTAACTTACGAATTAACTTACGTTAACTTACAAACTTCTATATTGGTATATTTGTATTAGGTATATTAGGGGGCTCAACCCCCCTTGTCGATACCTCGCTCTTTATGCTAAAGTTCATTTTTTTTCCAATTCTTTAACAATGACCCCTTAATCACAAAGGCTGTCTTTCTTCTGGCAAAAATTCCACATTTTTGCGGATAGGATCTTGAAACCTCTGTAGTTGGGTTCTCTGATACGCTGAATTGGGTGTGAATTTCATTAAGGTTCTATGACCTTTAGGGTGTGTTTCCCCCTTTTTTCGAAAATAATACAAATTTTCACAGGCACTTAACTTTTGATGGGTATGATTAAACTTGATGAAAATTATATATTTGAAACCAGCATAAAAATTTGATTCTTTTGATGTATCTATTGGTATCAAAATTACTTTTTAAGAGTTCGGTTACTATTGAGCTGGGTCGCTCCTTACTTATAGTTCGTTACCACGAACTGTTTGATAAATATGAAGTACTACCAAACTTGCAAAGCATTAAGTAGCTGAACAAAGATGTACTTAAGTAGTCGTTGTGTTTTATGTGCAAGACTTGTACTTTGTCGCTTTTCAAGCAGCTCACTAGTTGAAGTACTTTTTTTCTAAATTCAAGCTATTTAGATTAATAAAATCTGTACCTCATGAATAATTGCGATTTCTAAAAGATTGATGCCCACATAGTGGTGCATAGAAACAGAAAAATGTACATATGTAAAAAATGCCAAACTTGCCCATAGAAACAATTTTAGGAGAACAAAATATTAGTGGTTACCCCCTCCTCCAAAAAGAAAAATTATATTCGAAGTATACTATTCTGTGGAGAAATTAGAAAAAAAATAATATTTCAGAGATCTCCAGTTTCCTTATAGGATGATAGGTAGTTTGAACTGCAATTCTTTTAGTCTACTATATTCGAGAAAAAGTTGTGTTAAGCGGAAATGGAGCGGTCAGATAAAGTTCTCTGCAAAATACGGTTTCAGCTTAGTAAAGGTTACACATTGACATGAAAGACAGCTTTAGCTACAGACAAAAAATTAAGACCCTAAGACGTCTAACAAACAGAGAATATCCTGAATGTGAAGAGACCACGAGCCTCATCAAGCCACGCTTAACACTGAAGTTAAACTCTCCCTTTATTGATAACAGCATACATCATTATCAGACGATGATTTTTTGGCTATGATATTCAGAAAATCACTATCTGCACCTAAATCAAAAACAAAATTATTTCTATAGCATATAGGGTTTTAAATAAGACAGAAAGCTAATCAGTTTAAATATCTTGAGAGCCGGAAAAATTCCAAAACATGAAATAAAACATCTCTACAAAATTAAGAACAAAACAAACCACTGCTGAGGAATTTTCCTTGGATAAGAGTGTACAGTTTCAGTTTCAGAGTACAGTTTCAAATAACCGTTGAGCCAAAGATAAATTACCTGTCCCTTCCTTTGATTAAAAAAAACAAGTTTTTTTTTTACTGAAAGTAAGGAGCGACATTAAAACTTAAAACGAACAGAAATTATTCCGTATATGAAAGGGGCTGTCCCCTCCTCAACGCCTTGTTCTTTACGCTAGAGTTTTTTATTGTTTTAAAAAATATAGTTATGATAAAGTCAAACTTTAGCTTAAAGAGCAAGGCGTTGAGGAGGGGAGAGCCCCTTTCATATACGGAATAATTTCTGTTCGTTTTAAGTTTTAATGTCGCTCCTTACTTTCAGTTAAAAAAACTTTTTTTTTTTTGTTTAATTTTTGAACGTTTTTGAATAAATGCAGGTTTTGATCTTGGCTCACCGTACATGAATAATTAAAACAAAATTTTCATATTAATTTACTTTTATTTGGTTAAATGGCTTTCTCGAAACTTGTTTCATTTTATTTACGAACGTTTTTATTAGTAATAAATATACGTAACTTACGAATTAACTTACGTAACGAACTTCTATATTCATATATTTTTAATATGTATATTAGGGGGCTCACCTACTAGTCAATACCTCGCTCTTTAAGCTAAAGTTCGAATTTTGTTCCAATTCTTTAAAAATGACCGCTTAATCACAAAGGCCGTTAATTAGAATAAATAGCTCTTCTGAAAGTACTAAAAAATCTTTGGCTTAAAGAGTGAGGTATTGACTAACGGGGTGAACCCAATCATATATGTAATATTTTCTGTTCGTTTAAAGTTTTGATGTTGCTGCTGTTGCAGTTGAAAAATTTGTTTTTTTATATTTAATTTCTGATCTTTTTTTAAATAATGATGGGAAGTCCGGCGTCCCCTTCATAGCAATATCCCTTCCCCCATGAAAACTTCCTTCATGGAAAGATCCTCCTACATAACTCCCGACCCCAGGCAGGTACGCAGGAATTTGTTTCGGGGGGCCCAATTTGGTTTGGGGGGGGGGCAAAATCCTTCAAACCCATTATTCTGCGAGAAAAATCAGAAAATTATGGGAAAATGAAAAAAATCGTGAGATTTAGGGGGGGGACCCGGAGGCCCCCCTGAGTACGTCCCTGCCCGATCCCCCCCCCCCCCCCCAATAACTTCCCAATAACCAATAACCATGTATACTTCCCAATAACCAATACTAGATGTTAACAGTGGGTAAAGTTCAAAACTTTCAGCCCTCCTCCCGGGAACTTCGGGGGATTATGTCATCCTAAAAGACATAGTTATAATATTTTCGAACATGCTGAACAAAATGGCTATCTCAAAATTTTGATCAGGTGAATTTGGAAAAACAATGAGCGTGGGAGGGGGCCTAGTTGCCCTCCATTTTTTTTGTCACTTAAAAAGGGCACTAGAACTTTTAATTTCCATTCCAATGAGCCCCCCCCCCATGATATTCTAGGACCACTGGTTCGATACGATCACCCCTGGGGAAAAAAATTATAAAATAAACACGCACCCGTGATCTTTCTTCTGGCAAAAAATGCAAATTTCCACATTTTTGTAGATAGGAGCTTGAAACATTTTTGTAGACGCGGAATATGATGGTGTGATTTTCATTCAGGTTCTATAACTTTTAGGGGGTCTTCCCCCTTTTTTCGCAAATCAGCAAAATTTTTTCAGGCGCTTAACTTTTGATGGGTAGAATTAAACTTGATGAAACTTATATATTTGAAATCAGCATTAAAATCTGATTCTTTTGATGTATCTATTGGTTTCAAAATTCCGTTTTCTAGAGTTTCGGTTACCATTGAGCCGGGTCCCAATAACCAATACTATATGTTAACATTGGGTAAAGTTCATAACTTTCAGCCCTCCTCCTGGGGGCTTCAAGGGGTTAAGTCATCCTAAAAGACAGATTTATCATACTGTCAACCAAGCTGAACAAAATGGCTATCTCAAAATTTTGATCAGATGATTTTGGGAAAAAAATGAGCGTGGGAGGGGGCCTAGTTGCCCTCCATTTTTTTGGTCACTTAAATAGGGCACTAGAAGTCTTAATTTCTATTCCAATGAGCCCCTCACGATATTTTAGGACCACTGGTTCGATACGATCACCCCTGAGAAAAAAAAAATAATGAAATAAACACGCACCCTCTTTCTTCTGGCAAAAAATGAAAAATTCCACATTTTGGTAGATAGGAGCTTGAAACCTCTACAGTAGGGTTCTCTGACACGCAGAATATGATGGTGTGATTTTCATTCAGGTTCTATAACTTTTAGGGGGTCTTCCCCCTTTTTTCAAAAATCAGCCAAATTTTCTCAGGCGCTTAACATTTGATGGAGAAATTTTGATCAGATGAATTTGGGAAAAAAGTGACGTGGGAGGGGGCCTAGTTGGCCTTAATTTTTTTGGTCACTTAAAAAGGGAATTAGAGATTTTATTTTCCGTTCCAATGAGCCCTCCCACGATATTATAGGACCACTGGGTCGATACGATCACCCCTGGGGAAAAAAAAAACAAATAAACACGCGTCCGTGATCTTTCTTCGGGCAAAAAATGGAGAATTCCACATTTTTCTAGATAGGAGCTTGAAACCTCTACAGTAGGTTTCTGTGATAAGCTGAATATGATGGTGTGATTTTCATTAAGGTTGTATAACTTTTAGGGGGTCTTTCCCCCTTTTTTCAAAAATCAGCCAAATTTTCTCAGACGTGTAACTTTTGATAGGTAGAATTAACCTTGATGAAACTTATATATCTGAAATCAGACTAAAAATATAATTCTTTTGATGTATCTATTGGTATCAAAATTCCGTTTTTTAGAGTGTCGGTTACCATTGAGCCGGGTCGCTCCTTACTTACAGTTCGTTACCACGAACTGTTTGAAAATTTTGTGTTACTACGGAATACTACAAATGCATTACAGTTATCGCTATTACAATTTAAGCTATCAAACTGTCATCTATAAATACTGTTTTTATAATATACATTACTCAATCACTTATGAATAAAATTTATTTTAATTAAGAATCGTATCAAAAGTTTCTATACAGGGATTTTAGGTTCTTACTAAAATCAGGTCTTATGCAAACTGGCCAGTACTCTTTCGGATCTAAAATTGGGGTAAAATCTTGGTAATCTTGTGACCCAGAGGCATCTAAATTCGGGATAGCAGCTTTTCAATTCTAGTCTCCAACGAAATTCAACAAATTGTGTTTCAATTCTGATAATTTTTATAATTGTGTTCTGAAGTGTTGGGGCAAAGTTTTCCCTGAATTTTGGCTTAATTATAGCTACCACTGATACTTCGTAGGAAGTATTTTTTTATGGCTTTTCTTTTCTAGCTCGTGTGAGGAGGGATTTAGATATTACATAAGCAAATTATTTGCTACCTGTTTTCATTGGTTTCATTATCGACTTAAGTTTCCCAACCAAAACGGTTTTTGCCAAGTACTGATCCCGTCGTTACCCACTGGATGCACTATCATGTTATCTACATTAATTTATTGGCTTTTCCGAGCAACATAATTAGCTATTGGCGTATCCAGTCTCAGAAATCTTCAAATTTCTATGGTAGATTGTTGCAGTCCCAACAGT